>NC_092808.1:89188086-89248086 GCF_040954645.1 Diabrotica undecimpunctata | reverse complement strand
TAGATTGTACCATTATTTTTTTATTATTATTATCCAGGTTTGAGTCATATGGTTCAAGAAGAAAATTTCAATCATTCCTAAAAACGATTGAGCCTTAGATGATCGTATATGATGGAGTATGGCCCAAAAAGTTTTTTTCACATCTGCACGTCGCGAGTAGTTTCACCTTTTGCATAGTCTTATAGAGATTTTCACCAAGAACAGATAGGCACTATAAGAAGAAGAAAAGACCTACGCTAACGGGAGGATTACAGTCTGGTAAGGCTCTTTCCATATTATCGAACTAAGGTGACTCGATACGCCGAAGTATCTCTCAAAAAGTTTCTTACGCATCTTGGTGTTGAAAGCAATATTGCTGTCTGAATGGTCTTAAATAGACGTTTACTAAGATCCAGCTGTTATATGTTTTATAAAAGGTTTTGCGAAATAACTTCAGTAGTAGAGAAAATAGTAGGAGTTGTCTAGGTACTTTATTTTTCATTCTCCATTGTCTCCTTATTTGTATTGCCACCTTAATTGCTGTTATTTGTGTAGTTAGTTTATTAACTAGTACGACATCTGGTGTATTATTCACTACTTATTGGTCGGTGAGGACAGTGACGTCTAAATGTAGCTTTTAGTTGTCGTTTTCAAACATTTTGTCAGAGATGTATTAATAATAAGGGAAATGGTCGTTTTGTGGATGTCCCAGTTTTTTGACTAGTCATTGATGAATAATCTTTTCTACTGGGACATGGCGTTCATTATAATAAGTTCCGACCAAGGCCTGGCAGCCTTCGGTAAGATGTTGGGTAGTTTCTTGCGTTTGATATCCATATCGGCATTCCTCGTTTTGGACCTGAGGATCTTTGACAACATATTTCAGGTAATTATTTTTCAGGTAGTTTTTTATAACATAAACTTCATTAGTTTTATTATTACTTAAAAAGAAAGATTTTATTATAATACATTAAATTGTTTATTTTTAACATACAGAATTATATAAAAACACGTTTATAAATTTAAGTACAAAAACAATCTCATTTGTTACTTAAAATTCTAGTTCTATTTTACAAACATTAACAAACAAGACACACAACGTCATTCTCTCTAATTTACTCAAACAATATGGTCTCTTTGGAATGAGCCAACTTTAATATGGCTTCATTCACTTAACAAAACTAACTCCAGCGATGCCCAAACTGAATTAATATATTTTAGTGTTAGTTAGGAATAACAAAACAATGTAGCAGTACATTAGTTTATTAAATTTGTGTCATCAGCCATATAAATAAAAGGCAGTTTTTGGTTTAAACAGCCAAGTATCCGCTTTGGCAGACCAATAAAATTAGCATTTTAATTAAATCTGATTCATCTTAACGGCGATGTCTAAATCGGGAATTCGGGTAATCGAGAGCCAGTGAAACAAATGCAGGGCTGAACTTATGCACACACTACACTTTTCAGAGCAATAGCTTTTGTTTTGTTTGTTTCAAAATTCGATATATAGTTGAGCATCTTTTATACCAGTCTGAAATATACTTTTTATTTTTCCTTCACTGTAATTAGAAAAGCTGATTATTACAAAAATCATTTCATTGTAATATTATAGAATCTATAGAGAATAATAGAATCTATAGAAAATATTTAAACGGACATTTCTCACATACTGGAAATTTCATATATATATATATATATATATATATATATATATATATATATATATATATATATATATATATATATATATATATATATATATATATATATATACAGTGTTCCAAAAAAGAATAGAGTAAAAATAAAAGATAATGATTAGACGAAAATGGAGGATTACAATATATTCTAGAAATTGCTCGCAGTTTTGCCTGAGTAGTCTGACAGAAGTGGTGGTTTGGATATTTACAACTAGTCACAGCATTTAGACTAACGAGAACATTTATTTTTTAAATTAACAATCTTAATGGTAATACTTGGCCTTTAAACCTAAAATATTTACACTGGCCCAAAGGGTTTTACACCAACTCAAAAGGTTTGGTTCTTCTAAGACTTCTCACTCTTCCATGCTTGTCCAGGAGCTGAATAGCTTCCACATTCACATGGTTACAAAGTTTGTTTTTAGGCTCCTTAACAAATACTTTAATCACGGCTTCATCTATTTGCATACCAGAGTCTTTGTGTAGGTCGGTATTTCTTACCTACTAGAGAACATTTATAATATCCCTTAGTATTTTATTCTAGAAAGCTTGAATGATTTTGATGGACGTGATACTGACCCATCTCCAAAAGTATATGTCATATATCCATAACGTGTCATGTGACATTCACAATGCGACGCGACGGTCATGAAACTTGTTCTCAAATTTATTTAAATCGTAGTCAACTAATAGCAGTTAGACATGTCATCTAACCTCAAATGTGGATAAGAGACTGACTTAGCGGAAGCATATTTTTACTATAAGGAAACACTTGGACTCAACCTATATAAACTCTACTGGATTATTAGCAGAAAAATACTTGTTTATAAATCTATAATAAAACCCGTGTGAACTTTTGTCTATAATAAGACCCGTGAGATACAACATTATGGGGTACAGCCAGTAATTCTACCTAGGAAATTCATTTAAAAATTAATATACCAAAAAGCTGGTAGTAAATCAAATAAGTTTTAATGCAAATAAACTTAATAATGCGCAATCTAACGTACAGACGCTAATAACTTTCAGTAAATATCACAAACATAACTTATTCAATATTTCACTTAAAATAGAATTCTTCCAACACAATCATCTATTTAGTACATATCAAGATAAACTATTTGGCAGATAAAGCTTTTATAGAATTCCATAGAATTGGAACTTAAATATGTTAGTAGAATGACCACTAAAAAAGAGTTAATATCAAATTACATAAATGCTACTTTTAGCCCAGTCTGGTTAAAAAAAAAGGTGGAAAAATGTTTCGCAGATATCTGAAGCTTTTAAGACATAGGTGGGGGATACTAGATGATGAATAGATACTCCTAGTTTTACCTTGCGTTTTTTTTAAGCAATAATTTATGGTCAAAATTTGATTTTTTGTCTATAAATTTTTTCCCTTATATTTTAAATAAACAATATTTATGTCATTTTTTTATGTTAAGAATATCTTTATTTTCCCGTTTTTTTAATTAAAATTGATAAATAATTTACAGAGATATTTGCAAAAAAGCAGTTTTTTTGCACTAATTTATAAATTTTATTAATTTTTTTATTAACAAAATAAAATGATATTAATACATTTAAACATCAAGGAATTACCATCTTTTAGATTTGTGCGAAATTTCCCCCCGATCAGTCAAATATTTTATAAGTTATTTAATTTGTTTATGCCTGAGGCTAATTATTTAAACTATTTAAACTATGCATGATGCTATAAGCATTCAACAAATTTCATAGGATTCTTTAAGAATTAGACTATCTCAGAAGTTAAATGCATATTGAGTTTTTATCGAAATTATTTACAAAATAAACGTTTGAAAAAGGGGTATGTTTTTTACTTATAAACAATTGTAATAACTTCTATATTTTTCAAGCTACAGACTTGTACGTACAACCATTGGATAGCTGGTAAAAAAGCTCATATTAAAAAATAAAAAACCTTCTATGACCAATATATACAAAGTTAGTGACTATTTTAAAAAAAATCATATCTCCATTGTTTATAAACATTATGAAGTAAAATTTGCACAAATTTTGAATGAAAATCTAAACTTTATATTGAAACTTATAGCTATAAAATTTATCTAATTTTTCGAAACCACGGTACTTTCGAAAGATCGACATAGGAAAGTGGAGAGGATATCTGTTTTTTTTTTTCATCATCGGAACTTCAGATTGCAACACGTAGGAAAAATTTACATTATCTCGACTTCCTTTGCAGCTGCAAGCCTCTTTTTTTTTATTCCAAGGTAGCTCGTCGAAATATGAATAACTACATAGTTTTCACTGGCCGGAAAATATGGGAAAACTCGCAAAAATTAAGTCCATTTGAAATTCACCATAAATATTTACTTTTTTTAATTTGCTCGAATAGTCTGTCGCAGTATTAATAATGATGAATATGTTTTTTCATTTTATATCAATGATGTAATAATACTTTTTTATAAATTAAATTTTAGGTAATTTTTTACACATTATATTATTATATTCCTTATATTAATTATAATTGTTTGTATTTTTATAATTAACAATATTGATTTTTATTCTATTTTTCTTACAAATATGATATACAATATTAATCTAATCGCCTTACTGCTTTGATAAAAAGTCGATTTTTTCATCACTTGCCTTATAAATTTTACAATGTTTATTGAACTTTACTTTTTTCATTTTCTTTACATACATTGGTTTAAAAGTTAAAATTTGGTTCATTTATTCGACTTCACTGTCAGGTCTGAACCTTTTTGTTGCAGGTTGTTTGTCTTCACTTATTAAGTCAGTCTTTCCATACATTAACATATTAATGGGCGATCTTAATGCCAAGGTGGGTCAAGGTAAGGTAGGAGAACAAGTAGGAAAATATGGGCTTGGAAACAGAAATGACAGAGGAGATCGATTGATTCAATTTTGCCAAAGTGAAGACTTCGTAATAACAAATACCTTTTTCAAATTACCTCCTCGATGGTTATATACATGGACATCTCCACAACATACCAAAGAAAAGATAGTGAGAAATCAAATAGACTACATTATGATAGCAAGGAGGTATCATAATGCTGTTAAATGTACTAAGACGTACCCAGGAGCTGATATAGGCTCGGATCATAACCCTTTTGTTACTGTGATAGAGGCGAGACCAAAAAAGATTAGAAGACCACACAGAAAGGCACTAGGAAAAAACTTAGAAACAAAAATATACGACAAGAAACAGGAGAAGAAATAATTGAAAACCTCCGTTCAGTGCAGCAACAAATTAACGATACAAACAACGTTAACCAAAAATTAAAGTACATAAATACAGCTATACAAACAGCAGGAAAGAAACATCTTACAAAAACAACAACAAAGAATAAGGGGTGGATAACACAAGATATACTAGACTTGATGGAACAAAGAAGAAAGACCTGATGAAATTCCTACAGAACTGTTGAAGCTTTTAAATGATAAATCCGTAATCATCATATTAAATTTTGCAGCGAGAAGCTAAAACATTTTCCCCTCCACTTTCCTATGTCGATCTTTCGAAAGTAACTTCGTTTCGAAAGGTTTTAAGTTTCGAAAAATTGGATGAATTTTATAGCTATAAAATTCAATATAAAGGTTAGATTTTCATTCAAAATTTTTGCAAATTCTACTTCTTAATGTTTATAAACAATGGAGATATAATTAACAAAAAAATTGTCGATAACTTCGTTCCTATTGTTCATAGAAGGTTTATTTTTTTGTGAAATGTGAGTTTTTTTACCAGCTATCTAATGGTTGTACGTACAAGTCTGTAGCTTGAAAAATATAGAAGTTATTACAATTGTTTATAAGTAAAAAACATACCCCTTTTTCAAACGTTTATTTTGTGAATAATTTCGATGAAAACTCAATATTCATTTAACTTTTGACATAGTATAAGTTTTAAAGAATCCTATAAAATTTATTAAATGTGTCTAGCATCATTCATAGGGCAAGATCAATGGTTTAAATAATTAGTCCCAGGGATAAACAAATTGAATAACTTTTAAACTGTTTGACCGATCAGGGGGAAATTTCGCAAAAATTTAAAGGACTGTAATTCCTTAATGTTGAAATATATTAATAACATTTTATTTTGTTAATAAAATAATTAATTAAATTTATACATTAGTGCAAAAAAACTGCTTTTTTGCAAACATCTCCGTAAATTATTTATCAGTTTTAATTAAAAAAACGGGAAAATGAAGATATTCTTGATATAAAAAAATGGTATAAATATTGTTTATTTAAATTATAAGGGAAAAAACTTATGGATAAAAAATCAAATTCTGACCATAAATTATTGTTTACAAAAAACGCAAGGTAAAAATAGGAGTATCTTTTTATCTATTCGTCATCTAGTAACCCCCACCTATGTCTTAAAAGCTTCAGATATCTGCGAAACATTTTGCCGTGAAATCGATGATTTTTGTATAACCAGACTGGGCTATTTATAATATAATGATTAAAAGGCGACAATATTAACGTTTTCAAAAGTGTATGGATTGAAATAACTACATATAATTTATTTCTTCCTACTAAATTTTATTACTTATTATTCCGTACTAAATATTGGTGCAAAGTTCTAAAACTACTTTCTTGTAGCATTGATTAGTTAAATATTCTGTTTTTTATGGGATTAAGCCACAATTATTGATGATGATGATGATGAAAATCACATTTTTAATTAACTAATGTTTCATGTTTCGATTATCACTCCGGAAATCAAAAGGTTTTTTTGTACAAAAAGATTTTGTTATTGGTTATGTCATTTCAAAGTTAACATGCCTGATTTAGATCTTGTAGGCCAATAGACCGTAATAGCTACAATGCATTTTGAGGTTGGTGTTATTACCCTATAGGTAGTAAGGGGGTAGGAATATCAAATTCTGACTATTTTCTGAGTTTCATGTTATATGTTGGTGTGAAAATTATCATAGTTGTGGTTGTGTAACGTAGATTGAGTAAAAATTTATTAATTTATGTGGGTATTGTGTGTTGCATATGTGTTGTGTGCTAGAGTGTAGACGATGTGTTTGACTTCCTATTACTCAGCTATTGTTGGTATATTCTTGTTGTTGACCTTTTAGTTTGTTGAGTAGGATGAGGGCTGCTTCTTTGATTTTTCTCTTTTTCATGTCTGTTTCTTTCATAATTATTGATGCATCTTCCTGAACATGATTATTTGTTCTTGATGTATGTTTTATGCTCGTTTATCCTGACTTTAAGTGCTCTTGCTGTTTCCCCCACGTAGAAGCTATTGCATTTACATGGTATTTTGTAGATGCAGTTGTTTATCTTTCTTGTGTGTTGTTAGATTTGGATTTTGGGCAGGATGGACCTTAGTGTGTTGGATGTTTCGAATGTTCGTATGACGTTGCAATTGTTTCCTATCCTCTTCAGTTTTTTTAATACGCCCTTTACATATGGTATTGATGTCACTTTTAAGTCCCTTCTTGTGAGTGTTTCAGGATTGTTTGTGGAATTTTGTTGTTTTCTTTCTTCGATCTGGTGGATTTCCTTATTTAGAAATGATAGTGGGTAGTTATTTCTAGTCTTAGAGAGTCACAGCCTTAGGTTTTTCTCTTCCTGAAATGCATTTTCATTAGAGCAGGAGCTTCGGGGGCGCTATTATATAGAGATTGAATTTTTTTGATTTTTTCGTTGTGGCTGGAGTAGTAATTTAAATATCTGTTGGTAGGTATGCGTTGGTTTTCTGTAGACTTTGGTTACACACCCTGTGTCTTATTTTGTGATTAGCACGTCCAGAAAAGAAAGCGTGGTGTTGTCTTTCTGGGTCATGGTAAATTTTATTGATTTTTTTATATTGTTAATGTCCATCAAACATTTATCCAATGTTTCTGATCCGTTTTGTTTGTGTACAATGTTTTGTTCAAAATCCTCCAGAAATATGTATATCTGCTAATAATGAAGATAAGGATGAGTCCATGGCTAATGTTTAACTAAAAAAAGAAGTCAACAACAAGAATATACCAACAATACCTGAGTAACAGGATGTCAAACACATCGTCTACAATCTAACAAATAACATATATGCAAAAGACAATAGGTACACACATAAATAAATCAATTTTTTTCGTTGGTATGCGTAGGTATGCGTTGGTTTTCCGTAGACTTTGGTTACACACCCTGTGTTTTATTTTGTGATTAGCACGTCCAGAAAAGGAAGCGTGGTGTTGTCTTTTTGGGCCATGGTGAATTTTATTGATTGTTTTATATTGTTAATGTCCATCACACATTTATCCAATGTTTCTGATCCGTTTTGTTTGTCTACAATGTTTTGTTCAAAATCCTCCATGAATATGTATATCTGCTAATAATGAAGATAAGGATGAGTCCATGGCTAATCTTTAACTAAAAAAAGAAATCAACATTAAGAATATGCCAACAATACCTGAGTAACAGGATGTCAAACACATCGTCTACAATCTAACAGATAACATATATGCAAAAACAATAGGTACACACATAAATAAATTAATTTTTTGCTCAATTGACGTTACAGAATCACAACTATGATATAATTTATTACACAAACATATAACATGGAACACACAAAAGCAGTCTGAATTTGATGTTCCTAGGGTAAAAAATACACCCTTAAAATGTGTTGTAGCCACTATGGGCTGTTGGCCTAGAAGATTTAGATCAAGCTTGTCAACTTGAACATATTTCATGTAATGTACGTGAAACGACATAACCAATAACAAAATCTTTGGTTATATACATTTTTTACATAATTTGTACAAACATTTTCACGAATCACAACCAATAATTATAACTTAATCCCATAAAAAAATAATAGTTCAATATTGGTAGTCAACATAGATATCCTTACTTTGGTGGCAGCTATTTGGAATAGTCCAGTTGTAGACGTGTTTAACTATTTCCTCAGGTTTTGAAATCGAGATTATTCTTCTAACTGGTTCTCTTTTTTCATACACATTGCATAAACGATCTAGAATTTCTTCCCCGTTGTATATATATCCTCAACATTAGCCCCATAAAATTCTTACAGCCCGAAATACCACGTCTCAAGGAGCTTTATTAAAAAAGTTTCTAAAAGCTTCAAGCCTTTACTCCGTACTACGAGTATAAGGTAAAAAATTCATAAATAACATCTTCGGATACTGAGTCTCAAATCTTGACTCTCGAAGATAGATTTCTAATTTATGATAGCTGATTACGTGATCCCTATGCGTCGGTTTATTTGAAAGTAGTCCAATTGGGTGTTTATGTTGGTACAAAAGCTTGGTCTTTGGTTTTAAAGATATTAAAAGACAAATACTCCGATTAAAACTACTACCATTAAAAGATGAACGGACTACGAACCAGATAAGTGTTATTTGTGATAGGTATAATGTGGTAGCTCAAAGATGCATGGATATGGATGTGTCCAAATTCCAAATTCTGAAGACAACAAACAGGGACAAAAGGGACATAAAAGTAATAACAAACCTTTACTGGAATTAAAGAATACAAATTGTAATAGATAACAAATCCAGTCAGAAATTAAAATCAGGCGAGGAGTTAGGCGGAGTTATTATGTCTCCATTACTATTGAATGTATGCAATGAATTCATATTTAAAGAAGCATTACTATCCGAAAGTGAAGGAATAATAATTAACTCAAGAACTATTAACAATATAAGATTTACAGATGACACCATGAATATGGTGAGCTCTACTGAACAACTTCAACTACTACTAAACAAGATAAACAGTTTCTGTGAAAAATATGGACTAAACATGAATATAAAACAGGCTAAATACTTAATAATAAATAACAAAAAAGAAAATAAATTTTAAAAAGAAAATAAATATACAAACAAATGTACATCTGGGGGATGTACCGATAGAAATGGTTAAAAATAAAAATACCTGGGAACCTGTATTTAAGAAAATAATGATCAAACAACCGAAATAAGAACCAGGATTGAAATAGCAAGAAATGCGTTTGTAAAAATGAAAACAATTCTCTGCAATAAAGACCTTATATTAAAACTGAGAGAAAGAGCTCTGAGATGTTACGTGTTTACGATACTACAATATTATGAACTTATAACCGGACACTGAAGCAAGCAAAAATAAATAAGCTAGAGTCATTTGACATTCAGCCCATACTCTACTGATATCTAATAAGTATCACATTATTATACATTATTATACGCCCAGTCCTAACATATGGTTCAGAAACCTGGACTTTAACAAAAAGCAATGAAAACATGTTAGGATGTTTCGAAAGAAAAATACTAAGGCGCATCTATGGAGCGGTAAATGAAAATGGTGTCTGGAGAAGACGATACAACTTCGAACTCTATAGGATATACCAGGAACCAGATATCGTAAAACACATAAAGATAGGACGTCTGAGGTGGGTAGGCCATGTAATGCGGATGGAGCAAACCGACCCAGCTAGAAAAACGCTCCTTGATAGACCTATTGGTCAAAGAAGAAGAGGAAGACCCAGAACAAGATTCCTAGATAACATAGACCAAGATATGAGAAATATGGAAATACGTGCTTGGCGGAGGAAGGCGATGGATAGGGACGACTGGAGAAAAATTCTTGGGGAGGCTAGGACCCACACAGGGTTGTAAAGCCAAAATGATGATGATGATCACATTATTATTTGTAAATTATTTAAACTGTCTTCAAAAATTACTGCATTGTTGGCATATCTGATATTATTTAGATACACCCTATTGATTAATTGCCTCTGTCAACAGGTAATTTACTTTAATGTTAAAAGTTTAATTGTAGTAGATAATCTAGTAGATGATTCTTGAATATGTATCCTCTAATCCCGTTTTTTCAGAATTCTTATGTTTCACTCATATTATGCTCGACTCTATCAAATGCATTTTGTTATTGACAAAACAAATATATACGTCACAGTTAATATTTCTACATTCCTGATCGGAACTTATACGGCGAACAAGCTTCCCGTGTATCCAAACATCGCGATATCCAAATTGTGTCCACGACACTTGTTCTTCGCATTTTTATCCTACGTTGTATTACTTTTAAAAAGTTCTTAAATAAGCGGCTCAAATGGCTAATTATTCTGTGGTCTTTGCATTTGGTTTTTTGGTATTGTGTCTAGTGCTATATCTTTACCATTTCTTTTTTACAGCGGATCTGACTTCTTTTATGGTAATTGTGGATTTTCTTTGGCATTCTGAATCTTTGACGGTATACGGTCTGAAGGATTAGTTAATAAAATATCTATTATCTAGTTATTGTAATTTAAAAACAAGAATTTTTTTAGTTTTATCGGTACCGGGTATAAAAACCTACTGTTTGATAATTTTCGATGAACTTTTAATGCTGAATCCAAAGTTACATTTTTTCTAAATTTGTTGTAGTTTTAGTTCCGCTGATACAATACAGACAGACACGCTGAGTAATCATAATGTTTTAAGTTTATATTTCGATCCAATAATAATTTTAATAAATATAAATACCATTGATGATAAAAATAAAATAGAGGGAACTCAACTAATTACAGGTGAATAAACTCCCAAACTCAACTCAACAGTTATAGTGTTTAATAATTCAGAAACTAAAAGCACATGAGGTGAAATTAATAGGAGATTACCAAAACAAATTTCCACTAGTAGTGTCGACGATAAATGCAACGCATTGAATCAAATAATGCGAAATATATTAATTTATTAAAACATATCATAGATACCTAAATTATACAAACGCATCAAAAATATTTTCAATAATTGTAGAAATATGCTTATAAAACATTTTAATATTTCTACATACAGTGCCAGTAAAAATAAATTCAAAAAAAATTGTATGCGTTCTGTCCGCGCTTGTTTAGCCTTTGAGGGGAGAGAAGATAATGTACTTGTGACGGCGGCTGTCTGTAGTTTACTGACCGCTTAGTTTATTTAGTTTATTCTGCGTGTTTGTACTGTATACAGTTGACTTTGTGCGAGTAGTCAGTGCTAAACATCTTTTTATTTATTCAGTAAAGTTTGGAATCGTTAAATTCTAAATTGAAGTTAAAAATATGGGTCGAAAAAAACTCACACAATAGGAGAAAGTTCGTGTTTTAACGTTACTTGAGAAAGGGGACCCTTTAATTACCACACCAAGTGATATTGGAATTTTAAAAGAGATGCAATTTATCAATTGAAACGGTCGGCTGCGTCGTTGCCTTCAGGGCTGTTCCTGAAAGAAAACCTGGTTCTGGAACTCCAAAAAAAAACATCATCTAGAACTGACACTATCATCAGGTGTGAACTAATGTTGAACCCTTCCATAACTGCTACAGAACTCAAAAATAAACATCCTGATCTCCTTTAGAACGTTTTAACAAAAACGATTCCTCACCGGTTTCAGAAGGATCTAAAATTACCAAGTCAACGTGCTGGAAAGATGCCTTTGCTTATAAAAGAAATAAAGAAAAAAAATTAGATTTTTGTAAAAGGTATCAGGGACACCTGAACAATGGAAAAAGTCGTGTTCAGTAACGAAAGTATGTTCAGGTTAGTAAGAGGAAGCTCCAAATTTGTTCGTTGTCCACACACCGCGTCAAGGTACAATCCAAAGTTCACAGTTAAAACCGTCAAATATCCTGAAAATGTAATGGTATAGAGTGAGTTTAGTTTAAATAAAGAAAAGGCAGTGTTGTATGTCTTGCCATAGGATATTACATAAGGGCAAGCAACTATGTGACTGTTCTATAACAACATTTATTGAACTTGTGAGAAATTCACGCATGTTCCTTGTTTATGCACGATGGTGCCCCTGCTCACAAGGTCAAGACAAAGGTGTCCAAGTTCTTAAATGTTCACAATATTAACGTATTGTAATGGCCAGGTAACTCGCCCGACCTTAATCCCATCGAGAACGCCTGGACTATGATGAAAAACAAGGTTCAATAGTGTCGACCGAGCAACATAAATCAGCTGAAAGAGGAGTTGAAGAGCTTGTGACCATGTAAGAAGAATATTTCTTGACCCTTGCTCAATTTACGCCCAAGAGAATCTAGCTTGTCATCAACTACAACGGTGATATGACAAAGTATTAATTTGTAAAGTTAAAATAACAATTATCCTGATATTATTATATGTGTTTTATTCACTGTATAAAGATTTTTTTGCCGGCACTGTATAGTAGAGATGTATTGTCTAGCTGGGATTAGTACACAAACAGCTTAAGTTGATTGTAGTGAGTCGGACATTAGATTTTTGTAGTAATATATAGATCTAAGAAAGTTTTGTAAAATTTATGAAAAATTCAGGTTATACAACTTTAAATATAATGAAGAACATTCATTTTAATGTTAAATTTACAACAGAAAAAGTGTAGAAAAATTTTTTTAACCCTTCGCTGTAGGATTTTTTAATTTTCGTTCCCAAAAAATTCACAGACTAAATTTTTGTTATTTAATTTTCGTTATTGTTCTGAAGCTATTCGCTTGCGGCATCTTAATGCAATTTTTGTTGGGAGTAAGCCACAATTTTAATTTAAAATAAGTTTATTTAACGTTTCGGTTTCCTCTTCGGAAATCATCTTCACAATACGAAACATTAATGAACAAAGGACACCGGCACTTTTTATTTAAAAGTGGTTTCAGTTAAATTGGCTGAAACTTTGCAGAGAGAAAGAGATAAAGTTTGGTCATTCTGATCAAAATTTCTCATTGCCTCAAGACTTAGAAATCAATAATTGTTTCTGAGTCACAGATGTTCAAAGTGTCAGTTTTTAGACCATTTAAATGATACATATTTGTGTAATAATACACGGGATGTTGGTAAACAAGAGCAACAAACTTCAGGAAATAGTTCTGCATAAAAAAATATTGACAGTTTGTTATATAAACGTATCTCCGCAAATACTTTGGTTTTGGAGATAGGGGTAGGACAATACTGTAGATATACTACCAACCATCAATCCTATATATTCTACCGGGATATTTCACCAACTATGTCATGGGCTTGCAAGAAAAATTTTAACATCCTGTACCTCAGAAAACGAAGCATGTTAAATCACTTTATGAAGTTTGTTGTACTTATGTACTAACATCCTGTGTATGATACAAATGGACTTAAAACAAAACTTTTAAAATCTGTATATTCCGTTGATCGTTTTATCCTCAAATTTTCGGATTTTGCTTTTGAGTTCAACTGGGTTTGGGTTTGCCATTCAACTATAGCCACATTTGTTAATAATTCAGCAGTCCTCACAATAGGAGCAACTATAGAAGAATCTACAGTTGACCTAAAAAATGCAAGCTGGTCCAAAAAATGGCGTATAAAGTTGAATCAACAGAAATCAGTTCATATTAACTTAACTACCAAGAAAATAAATTATCTCCCAACTATCTTAAATAACAGCATTGTTCTTAATAAAAATAAGGAAAAAACCTGGGTTTAAATCTGGACGTCAAACTGAAATTGAGGGAGATGTTAAAAAGAAAACTGAAGAGTTGAAGATAAAGTACACAAATATGCATTGGCTGTAGGTACTCTTAACTTTTCATCCTGAACAAAGTACTGATTTACAAATAGATATTGAAACCTGTGTGGATCTATGGCATACAATTATGGGGCTATGCCGAAAAAAGCAATTATAGAAATTTAGAAACGTTCCACGACCGAATACTAAAGAATATTGTAGATACTCCTTGGTATGTTCGGAATGAAAATTTACGTAGAGACCTTAAAGTCAAATCTATTCCAAATGATATTAAAAATGTCGTCAGAAGACATAAAGAGAGGCTTCCTAAGCATCCCAACCATAAAGAACTTCAGCTTCTTGTGTAATGTGTGAAGTTGTGCAAGGCTTAGTTGATGTTGTGCATTGTAGCTACAACAAGGACGTTAGCAGTCAGTGAAATGCAGAATCAGGGCTATGCTGTGCAGCCACAACAAAGAAGTGGGCACTACTTGTCAAAAAAAGCTCTGGATGGACCAGGTAACATCTACTTGACAAACAATCTTAGGAAAATTAGGTTAAGAAAAAAATGCTGATTAATCTTGTAAATTAGATGTATTCTTATTGTTTAAAATAAAAAAATAAAAATATATATATTTGCATAGTCCCCATTTAACAATTTATGAAAATGTTATTTCCATCATATTAATATTTGTTCGTTCGTGATCAAATATCATTTTTCCTTTTTTATCTTTATAATAAGTAGGCTGCGGTTTATATTCCCGTTTCTGATTTTTAATGAATTTCCCTTATCTTCATAAAATGTCTTCTTTTTGTTTCTTTATCTTGCACTGTTTGGTCTTCTTTGCTCTTCTTCTTCTTCTTCTTCTTCGCGCCTGTTTGTCTGCCTCTTATTCTGTTTCAGTCATTGTTGACTGTACATTATCTTTCCACCTTTTTGGCGGCCTTCCAACGGGTCTTCTGCTATACGGCTTGTTGCTTTTACAGATGTTCGCTAATCTATCTGGTCCCATTCTGTCCCATTCGGTGCTCTATGTAACGTATTTTCGTGTTTTTTTTTTTTTGTTTTTAGCCTTTAACTTTTCAATCGTAGTTTGTTTGTTCAACGGTTTTTGTTGTTTCTTAATAGACTTGCTAGGTCTTGTGCAACTACTTATAAAACATTTTTAATTATGCTCCATATTTGTCATTTTCTGTAATAAATTCCAATTTCTTGTTGTCTGAATTGTTGGGTGTCTCGAGTGAACTTGCGAACTTTTTTATTTTACATTTTTTTCTATTTTTGTTTTTATTTTTGGATATTTTCTGTTTGTATATCAAATAAAACAATGCCAGTAAAATTATTCTGATAGTGATCCAACATTATATAATTTGACAAAATAAAAAAACTTATGATAACATCATAACAGGGCAGGTATTTGGTCTTATAAGTAACAGTACGTTAGGAACAAGAACAAAATTTGTTTAATTTGTATTTTGTGAACGACTTTCGAAGTGGAAATCAAAACACCAAAATCTACATATTCTAAATTAAAATTATGTTATAAAATAGCTTAGTGGCACTAATTTATAATTTCAAGTAGAAATTTCTCATTCTTTTTACTCATTTTTTTTTTAACTAAATTAACACTTGTCTCAAAGCAACTAGAACGCCGCACGTAATACATCTGACGCTGACAGTTTTGAAATCCATGGCAATTTATATGTTTCATTGAGCAAAATTATGGATTTAATCTGTTACTCTGCACACGACAAGAAAACAAAACAAATCTGCTTAAGAATTTTTTTTTTTTCAAATTTTATAGTTTTCCTTTTACGGTAATTAGTGTACTCTAATTCTAATTCTTAATCTACAATCAGCCTGTTTAACACCATTTTTTTGCCACAAATCGTTAAGTATCCAACTATTATTTTCACATTTTCATTATTCTATAATTCAAATATATACTATCATTAGATAAATTAAATAAATAGAAGTAACGATAGAAGGGAAATAAATTCAACTATCAAATCTTGGCATTATGTATGGGATTTATTCCATAAAATATATTTGGCTCTATATCATACTAAAGGTACAGAAAAAAGATGCAACTTACGGATAAGCGGAGACACATTTTCTGCCGCGAAGTTAAATACGTTGACAAAAGTAATGTAAGAAGTTGACATAACCTCTATCTTTCCCAGCGGGTCTCCGGTAACTAGATCTTAAATCTTGATTGGGACCGAGCCAAAACCTTCCGCTTTGGCCGGAGTTGCGAGCTAAAGGAAAAATAACTTTTAATGTTTTAAAATTGCCTGGATATTGATGGAAGTTCAAAGTTTTTCGGATATTAACTATCAAGTGGAAGCCAAAGAGTAATTGAACAAATGGAAATTTGAGTTTATTACAATATATCTTATTACGCTAAACGATTTTATTTTTTGGTATAATGTATATCAAACTGTGTAGTGGTTACTAGAAAAACATATAAATAAATAATATTTTCCAATTAAATTATTATTAAAAAAATAAATTCATTAAATATATTATAAAAATAAAAAAAAACAATAATCTACAGAGGAGCAAAAGTCTGTATCGGTGCGAAAATCATTTTTATTTGCCAATTTTTATTTTGCAAGCACATTTGTGGATGGGAATCAAATCTATCGTTTGTTACAAGGTAAAGATTTCAATTAAAAAAACTAGGTGAGTATTGAGCCTTTAAGGATAAGATTAAAAATAAACTAGATGTCAACAAAAATGTTCACCAGAAGTGAAAAATTTTTATGACCGGAAATTAACCTCGACTGGTTTTTAGATGTATTTTTGCGCGCTGATCAAGAATTCGTTGACAAAATAAGTGTATTTATCGTCATTTACAAATTATAACAATTTTTGCGAGTCTCACTCGAACATTCGAAGAGTAAACACGTTATCATTTCGCAGTAATTTATTTTTAATACTAATGAGTTTTTAATTATTATATTCGAACAAATTTTTTGGAAAAAAAGTGGTGAAGTGTTAAAATAGTACATCACACACATAATTTGTGAGTATTTAATTTACATCATAATATTATTAACATCAACAGGAAATCAATAATATCTTTCTATTCACCTGTTGTTAGCGCTTATCTACCAACTGGTTGTCTTTTTTTTCTCAAATTATCGTCTGTGGTTTTTCATCTCCAGAGGCGGACTTAGTTTAAATAAAAAAAAAGAGGTTAATCTTTGTAAATGGGTATATTTTATAAAAACCCTTAAAAGGGCTACATTAAAAACACGAACGTTTTCGGAACAACAGTTCCATCATCAGAATAAAAATACAGGTTACCATGCCTGAGCCACCAAAATATTTGGGTAAAAACCCTTTAAAATATATTATGTTACCAAAGATTGTACATGATGTTGTTAATATTATTTGATGTTTAATATTCTAATTAAATTTTACTTCAGGTAACATACACCCATGCTTTAAGTGAGTTCCAGTGTCCGGAGAGTCCGGACACTCTCCGGACACGGAAGCTTATCTTCCCCAACATGAACCCTGAAGTATCTATCGGATAGAAAATCTTCAATCCAAATGTTCAACTTTCCGCGGATACCATGGTGATCCAATTTAGCTAGTAATTGACGTTTTGGAACACGGTCAAAAGCTTTGGAGAAGTCTAAGTAGACTACATCGACAGGATTTCGATTGTTTAAAGATAATGACCAATCATTTACACAATGAAGTAAGTTTGTGATCGTTGAACGACCTTTGATAAAGCGATGCTGTTGGTGAGGGAATGTTTTTTTTTTAAGAAGAAACTCAGACATAGCTTCTGAAATAATCGATTCCATGACCTTGCCGACAATAGGAACCAGGCTGATTGGACGATAGTTATTGCAATCAAGTTTATTTCCTTTCTTGAATATAGGAGTAACCGAAGCCAATTTCCAGGACGAGGGGAGAGAACCTTGATTAAAAGAAGCATTCATTATAAGAGATATAGGGATGGCTATAGATTCTGCACATTGTTTGAGGAAAAAAGAGGTGAGTCCGTCTAATCCAGGTGATGAATTATTTCGTAGTTTCCTTAAATGATGTTTAATTTCATCCGGTGTGAAAGATATATTGTCAAGAGTTTTAGACAAACGTGGGCACATTATTTGAGGAATGGTATCGCTAGGTTCATTTGTAAAAACCTGAGAAAAGAATAACGATAAACATTCCGAAAATTCGTTGTTCGAAGAACATAAAGACCCGTCAGCTTTTTGAAGTAACGGTATGGAGACTTTAGAAGATAAAGATGTACGAATGTACCGATAAACTTTTTTACTATTACCACTAGCAATGATAGATTCTTCAAATTCTGTTCTTAACTTTAGCAAAGATTGTTTGACTCGGTTAGAAAAATTACGGTGGGCGAGAAAATCATCAAGGGATTCAGTAAGTTTATATCTTCGCCAAAGCTTTTGCTTATGTCGAATTAAATGGGTAGCTGAGAGGTTAATCCAAGGTTTTAGTCGGTTTCTGTATAGCTGCCGTTCGGTTGTATAATCAGAAATTGTTGTAATAGCAGTATGAAGAAAAGAGTCCCACATTGACGATGGATCAGAGTGATTAAGAAAAATAGATTGCCAGTTTAACTGGGATAAAACTGAATTTACCTTAAAGAAATCAGTAGTGGCATACGTTACGAAATTATTTTTGCAAGGCGGTGGTAAACTAAATTGAATGTGAGCGGTAATAAGTGAGTGGTCAGAAAGACCCACAGGAGAGGACACTTCAAGTGTAGAAATTAGTTGATCATCATTTGTGAAAAATAAGTCTAAAATTGAAGGATTATTGTTCGCTCTAAACCTTGTAGGTTCAGTTATCAGTTGTAATAAATTTGAGTTCATGACAAAGTTTCTAAACAAATTTTGGGAATTGATAGTATCAGTTTTGGAAATAATGGGCCAGCTTATGCCTGGAAAATTGAAATCTCCAACAACAATAAGATTTTCAAGTGATAATAATTCCTCAAGTTTGTTAATAAGCATATTGTCCTGAGTAAGTACTGTATCCGGAGGTCGGTATATGCAAACTATATTAAATATGAAAGAGTTATTAGTAATAAGTAAGTGGATAATTTCTATACCGGGTACGTCTATTGTTTTATTACTAATGGAAAAAGTATTGGTAATTTCATTTGCTAAATAGATGCATACTCCTCCCCTCCACATATATATGACTCACTAAGTTCTTTAGAAATCATCTCAAAAATCTATTCTTCCCATCTTGTGGCCAAACTCATTAGACAAGAATTGCACAACCTAAATCACAGAAACGTTGCTTTCCTGTGGGTGCCATCTCATATTAGAATCGCGGGAAACGATCTGGCGGATAAATATGCACGAGAAGCCTTAAAGGACACAACTATTGAGTTCAAATCAAACTTCCACAGCAAAATGGTAAACATATGGAATAGCAGATGGCACAAAAAACAGGCAAAATTACTTGAAATAAAACCAATATTTCAACCATGGTCCGGTAGTTCCACCAATCGTTTTTCCCAGGTTATCATCACACGACTGAGGATTGGTTATAGTCGCCTTACGCATGGTCATCTGATGACAAGAGATCCCCAACCGGAGTGTTATGTTTGTTAAACCCCACTAACAGTAAAACACCTTCTAGTGGAGTGCCCGTTACACAGTGCGGAAAGGTTCGGAATCCCGGAGAATTTGAGAGAACTATTCTTAAAGTGCGGTGCCAAAGTAATTGTCCAATATCTAAAAGCAATCAACTATTTATACAAAATGTAATTGTTACGCTATTCAATTATTGTTAATACTTTTTCTTTTGGTGCGATTTTGTAAATAAAAAGAAACAATTTTTGTCGTAATAAATTTAAGTGCTGAATCGGACTCCGTCGTCAGTTTTTCTTTATCTATTTCATTCTATTATTACTTTTTTTCAATATAAGACTCGACAGTCAGACATACGAACCAACACACAGAAAAAATAATATTTATATATAATCGATATTTTTTTTTTATATGATCAATTTCACTTAATAATCCCGATTATATAATGAGCAATCAAAAAATATCAAATTTAGAGCCAGCATTAAATGTCGTGTATACTCTCGATTGAAGTTCTTCGGACGAAGTGTAGAAGTGAGGTTAACCGAGGCGAGGTGACTCTCTACATAGGTACTCGTGAAGTCGAGTAATGTAGTGTGACACTTCGTATTAGAACTTCGGACTCTTTGACTTCGACGCAAAAAACCGACACCGAAATCGCATGAAGTAGGTACCTGTCTACAGTCTCGTACTAACTGAACTTCGATCAACTTCGCGAGTAGTATAGTGGCCGCTTTAGAATAAACTTCCTTCGTTCGAGTGATTTTATTTATTTAACTACTTAAAAAATACAAATATTGTTTGTAGAAAGTCAAAAAGACATAATATATAAAAAAGAAATATAAAACGTAACTTAAAAATATTACAAACTAGAACACAGATTAAACAGAAAATATAAGATATAATTAATAAGAAAATAATTCTCATTATTCAGTACTCTCAAAGTCATAGAGGATAAAATCGTGGACGAACTTGGTCAGAAATCCGACGGTCTATAACTCATGCTTGTACAACAAAAAAACGCGCAGGTTAATTCTATTGTCCCCTTTCAGTATCCTTTTTCTATTTTTTACAAATATATAGTAACAATGTACCAATATTATTCCTAACTGTAGATTTAAACAACACATGTTAGGTTAAAGCGTACAGAGATATTGGATAAACAAAAACATATACCCATTATTGCATCGTGAAGATAATATAATTGTTATTCCCTGATATTACAAGTACGAGTAAATACATGACCCGCATGAAACTATTGATAATTATCAATTAAGACTTTAAAAAAAAATAGTTACACGATAATTGGTTATGACAGCATGTTAGCAGAAACAGGATTAGCTCTAAATTTCCTTTTTAAATGTTAAACCAAGAATAATCAAAACGATCAAAAATATCTACCAAAACAACACAATAAAAATAAAAGTAGAAGAATAACTAACCGACTCTATTGAAGCTGGCAATGGGATAAGACAGGGAGATTCCTTGAGTCCTGTATTGTTCAACCTAATTATGGATGAAATAATAAAAAAAGTAAGAACTAAAAAAATATACCAAACGGGTATATCACTACTCTCTCAATCAAAAAAGACAAAATGCACGGTTACAACAGCAAATTTACTAAGATGTAAATTGGAGCTGGAAGGTCAGATAATAGAACAAGTGATAGATTTTAAATATTTAGGTATCATATTATCTAGCTATGGAGAGCTCGAAACTGAAGTGAAAAATCAAGTGAAGAGAGCAAGCAGAGCTGCAGGCTGCCTGAATAAAACAATATGAAGAAATACAAATATCGAAAAAGAAATGAAAGAGAGATTTTCAAAACAGTCATCAGACATCAGATTTTGTTAAAACAGGTTGGCCAAATATATGTAAAGCTGGCGAACTTAAACCCTATTTTTTAAAAATACACGAGATTTCTATTGAAAGCCAATGTTTGATGGTAGGTATAATAGTGGTAATCCTCACTGTATTACATGAAAGTATTTTGGAATCAATTCATTAAGGTCACATAGGTATCTTTCGGTCTAAAATATTAGCCGGAGAAGTAGTTTGGTGGTCTGGGTTATAACAGGATATTAAGACAATGATCAATAGTTGTAAGGTCAGTTGTCAGTTAGCGCAGTTAGTAGTTAGTTAGGCTTAAGTGCTTACCAAACCTTTAAATCCAATAGTTAAAACTGCATTGGAAAAATTTTCCATTCAAAAGTCTGAGTTCACTATGGAGCAGCAAGCAGTAAATTTCCTATTTAATTATAGAAATACATTAGGTACTAGTACTGGGTTCAAATTAAATTGTTTTAAAAGTTAAACCTAGAAGCAAAATTGAAATTTTAAAACCCAGAAATCAAGGGAAAGTTATGCTCAACAAAAATGGTAACTATGTAAAACCAGATGTCTTTACGACAGGTGAAAAAGTCTTAGTGGGCAAATTAGGTCCATATGTTCAGGAAAAATCGGTAGAAGGGGTTAGTGTAATAGGTACTGTGTTTTTTCATGTTGAGTTCCAGACTCCACTTTCTCTAATCGTTTACATGATTCCTGAGTATTGTATCATTTATCGGCAATCCCATTGCCTTACAATTCTATTTCCACTGTCTCAGGGCCTAATCAATCAATGTATTTAAGAATACAGGAGATATACAGAATCACTATCTGGATGCTTTAGTGACCAGGAAGCCTTCCGATATTTTATTTTCCAATTTAACTTTAAAGATAGAGATATTATTTACCATTATAATATTTTATACTCTACTATTTATTTAAATAAAATCATATTTACCAGTAAAACTCGTGTGTTGTTTATGCAGGACTTACCTAAAAGAGAAAAAATACATTTTCACTAAAAAGTATTGTTTTTTATGTAGCAATAGATAAAAGAGAGAACGCAGGAGACATTTACTTGATAAGAGCTCTTTATTATATAAAATAAAAAAAATTAAAAGTTTCCACTGGATGTAATTAGATGTTTTAGTTGTTAAGGCATTTTTTATACTATTTGGAAAAATATGCTTGTATTAACAGATTGGAACGATTTATTGTATTTTTGTACATGTTTCCTCATCTATTTTGATATTTATATTAAATTATTCTTCGCTTTTCAATAATAGTATATTATTTAATGAGCGGTAATGTAGGTCATAACAATTATAAAGCTTTCATTGTATCAATTCATAAAGTGAGTTGTGATCATTACCGCAAGTTAAATAAGACTATAACAATAAATACTAAGATACAAGTACAGAGAACGAACATTATTCAAATTCTTAATAACTATAACAATAATAGAAAAGTTTTAATTGCAATTACTGATTTTTTTATTAATCGGATTAATTGTTAAGTTTTAACAAACAGTAAACTAAATATGTGGGACTGATTTATTATTCTTTCGTCTTCTTCTTCTTCTTCCTCTTTATAAGCAATTCTGCTTGTTCATTGGTGGATTAATACCTCTACGGAA
Source organism: Diabrotica undecimpunctata (assembly GCF_040954645.1). Lineage (NCBI taxonomy): Eukaryota > Metazoa > Arthropoda > Insecta > Coleoptera > Chrysomelidae > Diabrotica > Diabrotica undecimpunctata. Next base: position 89,224,908 of record NC_092808.1, on the reverse strand, counting down.
GGTTGTCACTCCATCTTTTGCGCGGTCGTCCGATACTTCTTCTGCCGATTGGTGACTTATCTCTCGCTATTTTGACCACACGGGTCTACTCCATTCTGTTGATGTGGTTATTCCATTCTTTTTTTCTATTTTGTGTCCTTTAATTTATACACTATACGTTACATTTTCTTCTAATGTCGTTACTTCTCTTTAGATCTCTCAGCGTATTTCCTGTAATTCTTCTCAGTACTCCCATCTCTGCCGTTTCCAGTAGCCTTTGCGTTGTGGCTGTGTCGGGTATTGTTTCTGAGTCGTATGTCAATATTGATCTTATACTGGCTTTATAAATTCTTGACTTCATCCCAGTGTCAATGTGTCTGTTTCGCCATATATTGTTATTAAGGCATCCTTCTATTGCTGTCTCTTTGCTTTTTGTACTTGATCTCTCACTTCTTTGTCCAGATCTCCATAGCTAGACAATTCCCAGGTATTTTATTTCCATTACTTGTTCAATAATGATTCTATTTACTTGTTCAAGTTCTATTTTACATCTGGTTGGTTCTTTGCTGACTACTATTGTTTTAGTTTTCTGAGATGAGATAGTCGTATTAAATTCTTTTTCTCTTATGTTAAATCTGTGGGCCAGTCTTTGCAGACTATCTTCATCTTGGGCTATCAATATTGCGTCGTCTGCATAACAGAGTATTTTGATGTCTTTGTTTCCCATTTTGTATCCTCTTCTTTTGTTAACAATTTCGATGATTTCATCCATGATCAAATTGAAGAGCATGGAGCTCAATGAATCCCCTTGTTTTATTCCGCTGTCTACTTCTATAGGTTTTGTAAGTTGTCCATCTATTTTGACTTCCATTTTGTTGTTTTGGTAGATATACAGAAATGCTAGTCTATTATACTCTAGTGATTTCTAAGTAATTTGCTTTATAAGGAATATTGCATCTGTACACGATCTTCCACTACGAAAACCCTGTTGTTCATCTGCTAAACTTATCATTTAACAAGTTTATACCTATGTAGTTTTCTGGCTGTTTTTTATCTACTTTTTTGAACAGTAGAATTAGTTCACTTGTTCTCCAATCGTTCTCAAAATACAAACATTAGTTTGTATTTTGAGAACGATTTATATTTGTGTATATATATATATATATATATATATATATATATAAATATATTATTATTATATTTATATCTATTATTATATATTTTACTATGCACCAGAGAACAACAGAGATACCACCACAAGGGAAAACTTCTACGAACACCTTATTATATTATACAGAAAATATTATAACACCTTATATTATTATACTTGATATCTTCATCGTTCCCATAGCTGGACAATGTTGTAATCCCTAGATGTTTTATGTCCATTATTTTTTCAATGCTAACTTTATCGACTTCCAGTTTATAAATAACCTTATAAATATTAAATATATATATATATATATATATATATATATATATATATATACATATATAGTAAACTCTTAACATATATACATACATTACATATATATATATATATATATATATATATATATATATATATAAACTAAGGTACACTCGAAGAGTGGTGGGTTTTTCGGTCAAAGTGGAGAAATAAAAGACAAAGACGATGGCTACTTCATCTATTTATTGAAGACGTTTCGCTTTCTGCTCAGAAAGCATCATCAGTTCATCTAAAAAGAACAATATGAAACCAAACATCCATAGAGAAGTTATAACCAAAGTGTGTTACCTTACAAAGACATGTAGCAGTCAGTGATGTAAAAATTATGAAAAAGCTTACAAAGCTGGACATTCAGAGTTAACGTTGTATATAACAATTAATTGAAACTAGGTAAAGTTTGCAATTTGACAAAATTAGCACAGCAAAAGAACATGTGATAAAAATACATGTATATATAAAAAAAATTGTATAAAAACTTAGTAAAAAAACATTAAGCAAAATAAAACATTAAAACATTAAACATAAACATATAAACATATATATAATATATATCAGTTTGTATTTTAAGAACGATTTCCGAAGTGGAAATTGAAACGTCAATAAACGTACTTTAACCTTTAATTGTGGCTTATTCCCATTTAAATAGTATATTTCAGTAACTTATTTAGTATCCAGTCTTTACCTGCTGTTTTTCTGTTCTTCAGGTTATTAAGTTCTTCAAGTGTGGTAGTTTCTGGTGTTTCCGGTTCTAGCGTCGTTTTTTCTTCCTCTGCATATAGTTTTTTTAGATAGTCAATCCACGTATCCTTTTGTATGTGTTTTGGTTGTATTAATTCGTTTACCTCAGTTCTTTGACCTCTTAAGCAGCGTCATATTTTCTTTTCATATGGAAAACTTCTCACTTTCAGTCAGTAAAAATCATGTTCCATTTATTTCGAAAAGCGTTCCCAGTGATCATTTTTTATTTTTCTTATAAGTGCATGTGTTTCGTTTTTAATTGTCTTGTAATTATGGTATGCCTCTTGTGTTTTGGTTGATATGTATTTCAGGTAAGCTTTTTTTCTTTACCTTTTTCTTTCACTTCTGTACAGAAGCATTGAGTTCTTCGCCTTGGGAACGATTTATTTTTATTTTTATTTCTTTTATCAAGAACTTCCTTGATCAAGGCTAAGACATTAGACTTAATTTTTGCCCAGCTTTCTTCGACTCCATCACTTTCTGTGATATATGTATTTCTGCTTTTTTCGGTTATTCTTTTTTTGAAATAGGTATCTTGTGGAGTCATCTTGCCAGCTTTCGACTTTTATCTTTATGATGTATTCTGGTGTTTTGTTATCACATATATGTGTTTTCATTCGGATTTTGCACAATATCAATTTATGATCACTTCCTATTTCTGCTGATGTTAGTGCTCTTACATCCAAGATTTGAGAGGACTGTAACTCTCTATTCGACAGAATATAGTCTATCATATATCTCTGTCCTATACTGTTTTCAAAAGTGTATTTGTATTGTTCTTTGCGAGGGAAAAATGTATTATTAATACGTATCTCGTTTATGTTACAGAGGTCCGTCAGAAGGTATCCGTTTTCATTTGATATTTTGGTTATATCGTTGTTTTATTCCTGGAACTATATCATTACCAACACGGGCTTTATAATCACCCATAATGATTATATACTCATCATTTGAGGTCTCGTTGATTACAGTCTAAAGGTGTTCGTAGAAGTTTTCCCTTGTAGTGATATCTCTGTTGTTCTCTGGTGCATAGATTGCTATCACATTCAGAGGTTTGACATCCAGTTTAATTGTTACACTTACTATTCTTTCAGAGGTATATTTACATTCTTGTACTTAGTGTAAAAATTTTTTGTGTACTTCGTTTGTACGTCAGTTTCAGCGTACAAGCGAAGCAGTAACATCTCCAGAAGATGCCAATCCCTAGTGTTGGCGAAACGTCGAGAACTAATCTCAGACGACAACAGCCTAACAGCCCGAACAAACAGTTTAACAAGTTAGACGATGGCCGTGAAAACTTAACGCATTTATTGGTTAATATATAATATCATTTTTAAAAATGAAAATGCCGTTGTTGGTGCTGAGAATCGAACTTAAGGGCCCTGGCTTAGAAGGACAGTGTATTTGCCGCTGAACTACGGCCGCTACCAGAAATAATAGAACAAATCAGAATACCGCAAGAATAGAAACGAAGAGCCCTAACGCCTCTCTTTAAAAAGAGGGACACTTCGGACATGAAGAACAACAGAGAAATCAACCTATTAAATACAGAATTAAAGTTAGCACCAACGTGATAACAAATAAACTGGATGAAATTATACCAGTAGTAGAACAACAAGGTTTTATATAGTAAAGATCATGTACCGACGATACTTTTATTTTATTTTATTTTACTATCATTTCATTGGTTATAGATTATTCAAGGCCACTCACAGATATTCAATTTATATTAATGTTTGTCTCTGGTAAGTGGGTAACAACAAACCGCCATATTTATGTTTCATGGACCTAAAAAAGGTATTTGACAACTTAAAGGACGTTTTTTACTTGTACGAAAGAGAGGTACCTCCAGAAATATTAAAAACGATCGAAAATATTATAGCAGAACAACACAATAAAAGTAAAAGTGAAAGAACTACCCGACCCAATTGAGACTGGTAATGGGGAATGACAGGGAGATTTTCTGAGCCGAAAAAATGCAGGGTTATAACAGCAAATCTACTAAAATGTAAATTAAATCTAAAGGGACAGATACTAGAACAAGTGACGGACTTTAAATATCTGGGCATGACATATAGTTAAAGTTACACTAAAAGTACAATACGTTTAAGATAGGAATGCGCATTTGACAGATTTTACGCCATGTGGTTAGCAGCAAACAGGTCCAAGTAGTGGTCACGTACAGAATCGTCCAAAGATCTTTACGATGGGGCTCTATTACGAGTAAAACTACCTTTTTTTGATTTGAATTTGTAATGCAAATTAGAATAACATATAGAGATATTAGATATTTATTATAAAATACATATATTTACAAATATATGTATTGTTGTGCATTTATTAAAAGGTTCAATATTTATAACACTTACGGATTTAATTTATTTCTTTATTTATATTAACTTATCTGACAATAATTTATTATATCCGTACGTAACAAATTCGCGAGCGCGGGTCTTGAGAATTAACTGTCCCTTCCAAATAAAGTTCCGTTATTATATACCAGTGCCGTTATCTCGACAAATCTAAAACCTTCGATGGCGAAACGGTAAAGGCAAACTGAATTTCCCTCGCATCGGTTCTGGAAGGTCGCTCAGGTAAATCGAAGCCTCTCGTAAACTCTACAACATATTAGAATAAAAACATGTTTACAGGTTAAAACTATGACTCATATTTTTACGTAACATTGCCCCCCTCTCAAAAGATGGTTCCTCCTGGAACCTTGTCGGGGCTAGAACTGGAACGGTATGCTGGTATCGGCAACTGGACCCTCTTTTACAACTTCCAGTTGTATAAAAATGACAAGGGACGGTTTTCTCTCCGCACCAGTAACTATGCGGATTGCAACAGACTAACACCTGGACTTCGGTGTCTTTAAAGATCTCCTCCACCATATTTCGGATAACCCTCCAATCTAATTGGCGGCACTCCAACTTTGACATGGCTAACTTTTGCACGTCGGACTCTAGTACGTGCTCTCTCAATTGAAGTAAGGCTTCCCATACATCTCGGTAGGTAGGTTGGTCACGGGCAGTGTCTTTTGTTACCAGGTAGAAAAGGTAACGTGATGCATCTTGGAGTTTCAAGGTTTTACCGAGAGCTGGCACCTGGCATTGAAGTTCTGCAACTCGACCAAACTTCCTTCGAAAGACGGATGCCAACCCTGGTGCGTCTTTGATACTGGCCGGGATGGTAAGGGCCAGCGAGTAGTCATCGGGGAGCGCGAGTAGATCTTGCTTTTCTTCAGTGGTAACACCATGTCTTGCTTTACCGGTACCTCCATAGGCACCCATGAATTCCTCAAACGTGAGGTCAGACACGTCTTGGACTGGGTTTACCTCCACTTCTTCATCTACGTCGTGGTCACCTTCAAAAGACGCCAGCCGGTTATGGTGTACTATCATCGGCTTTCCCCTCGGAATCTTGCTTATTCGGTAGATGACATCGTTGATCTTCTCCATAATTAGGTATGGGCCTTCCCAAAACTGCTGCAATTTGGGAGAACAACCTTTTCGCTTCTTGGGGTTATAGAGCCAGACCTTGTCGTTCTTCTTAAAGCAACCCTTTTCGGCTTGTGTATCGTACCGTTTCTTCATTCGGTCGCTAGCGATCTGAAGGTGGGAACGGACCAATTCATGTACATCGTCCATTCTCCTTCGTAATTCGATCACATAATCTTCACCTGCTACATCTTCTCCAGGTCGACATCCAAACTCGAGATCACAAGGTAGTCGCATTTCGCGTCCGAATAGGACTTTGGCTGGTGTCTGGCCTGTTGATTCGTTAACAGCAGATCTGTAGGCCATCGTGAAGAACGGAAGGTATTGGTCCCAGTCTCGCTGATGATCGGACACCATCTTTGTCAAATACTTGCCAACTGTCCTATTCATTCGTTCTACCATACCATCCGATTGCGGATGATACGCGGTAGTTCTTGTTTTCTTCATGCCTAGTCTATCACATATTCCTTGGAATAGATCGCTTTCGAAGTTCCTGCCTTGGTCACTATGGATCTCCAAAGGCACTCCAAATCGGCTGATATATTCTTGGATCAACTTATCTGCAACGGTGGCGGCCTTCTGGTCTGGAAGTGCGTAAATCTCGACCCACTTAGTGAAGTAATCCATTACTACCAGCATGTACTTGCCTCCATTTTCACTTTCTGGAAATGGCCCAGCGATGTCCAAAGCTATTCTTTCAAACGGGCTTCCAACATTATATTGTCTCATAGGGGCTCTCCTTTTTCGGTAAGGCCCGTTACTCGTGGCACAAATAGTACATTTCTTACACCAGTCTTTTACATCGTCGGAACTGTTCATCCAATAAAACCGTTCCCGAATTCGCTGAAGGGTTTTCCTTACACCAAAATGCCCTCCCGATGGACTGTCGTGTAACTGACGAAGTACTTCGGCTATTCTGCTCTTTGGGATCACCAACTGTCTTCTCTTCTCTGAACCGTCATCATTTTCCAGGACTCGTTTAAGCAAGCCATCTTCGATGATAAATGAGTCCCACTGGGCCCAATACGTCTTAACTACTGAGCATAGGTTTGATATTTCCTGCCAAGGTGGTCGACGGCTTTCCTCTTTCCATTTTCGGATTTTCTGTATGACCGGATCTCTCTCTTGTTCTTCCCTTATCTTAGTAGGCGTCCAGTCGTCGTTGACAATCGTCGTTCTTAGCACTGCTGCTTCCTTGGATTCCGTTTTGTTGCAGTGGGAACACTCTGCTGGGCATGGCCTTCTGGAAAGAGAATCAGCGTTTCTGTGGCTAACTCCGGCCCGGTGCTCAATCTTAAAATCGTATTCTTGGAGTCGTTCGATCCACCTGGCTATCTGACCCTCTGGATTCTTAAACTGCATCAACCACTTAAGGGCGGCATGGTCGGTTCGGATTAGAAACTTTCTGCCATAGAGGTATTGATAGAAGTGCTCTACTGATTTAACTACTGCTAGAAGTTCTCTTCTCGTGACGCAATAATTCCGCTCAGGTTTTGAAAGAACTTTACTAAAATATCCGAGGACTCGTTCCTGTCCTCCTTGAATCTGAGACAGCACTCCTCCAATTCCCACATTACTTGCATCTGTATCTAAGATGAACTCTCCTTCTGGCAATGGATACCCTAAAATTGGTGCTGTTATTAAATGCTTTTTCAAGGTCTCAAAGGCATTTTGGCAGTCTGCATCCCAGCGGTAATCTCTTGCTTCCTCCGTAAGTCGCGTTAATGGCTTAGCGATATCTGCAAACTTCTTAATAAACCTCCGGTAGTAAGTACATAGTCCAAGAAAACTTCTCACTTGATGTTTGTCAGTTGGTTTTGGCCATTCCTTAATGGAATCGATTTTTCCTTTATCCACGGCCACTCCTTCTTTACTGACTATATGACCCAGATAATTGACTTTACCTTGAAATAGCTGGCACTTCTTGGGGTTTAGCATCAATTGGGCAGCTTTAAGTCGATTAAAAACGTTTTCTAAATTCCTCAAATGATCTTCGAATGTCTCCCCCAAGACGATTATGTCATCTAAATAAACCAGGCATGTTTTCCAAGATAACCCTCTCAACACATTTTCCATAAGCCTCTCAAATGTCGCAGGAGCATTACAAAGTCCAAATGGCATAACGTTGAATTGCCACAATCCAAATCCTGTGGTGAAGGCTGTCTTTTCTTTATCGACTGGGTCCATTTCTACCTGCCAGTATCCAGACTTCAAATCTAAAGTAGAAAACAATTTACTTCCAGCCAATGTGTCCAATGTGTCATCGATCCGAGGCAGAGGATAACTATCTTTCTTGGTAACGTTGTTCAGCAAACGGTAATCCACACAGAACCTCGTCGTTCCGTCTTTCTTCTTAACCAGGACCACCGGAGAGACCCATGGGCTCGTAGAAGGTTCTATCACCCCGTCTTTCTTCATTTCCTGAACAATCGTTTCAGCTTCCTCTCTCTTCGCCTGTGGTAATCGTCGAGCTGTTTGACGAATTGGCTTAGCATTACCAGTATCAATTTTATGCTTAACAACGGTAGTTCTTCCCGTCTTTCCTCCTTTCGGTACGAAAATATCACGATACTGCCGAAGAAATTCCCCTAATTTCCTTTTCTCCATCTGATTTAGAGACTGTCCTGCAACTGCAACCATTTGGTCGAATTTGTCGTTGGAATTATCAGATGTTGTCGCCTGACGGATTATGGATGTCACAGGTACACAAGTTCCTACTTTTGTCTCTTTCTTTATGGTCACTGGGTAGTCGTTGACATTGATAAGTCTCACAGGAATTTCCTTAGCCGAAGTCACCAATTCCTTTCCAATTATGATTCCACGGCCAACCTCATCGTCGTGGTTCCAAGGCTCCATCATAACAGGTCTCCCTTCGTCCACAAATCCCTGTAGCCGCGCTACTATGATCGTTTCGCTTCTCGCAGGCACGACTGTATCTTCTGTAATGGCTGCTTGCACAGTGTTGTCATTATGTGGATGGAGAAATACCTCCTCGTTGCCAACTTTGATTACCTTATTCTTAAAATCCAATTGGAATCCATGCATATTCATTACGTCCATTCCTAATATAACATCCTCTTCGATGTCAGCAACTATAACAGTATGGACGAACTTTTCTGCTCCAATTCCCAATTGTACCTGGATTTCTCCATGAATGTTAGCATTTTCACCTGTAGCGGTCCGAAGTCGCAACCTCGTTGGTAACAGTTTCTTTCGGCTGTTTATAACTGTCGGGCGTATAATGGTTCTGGTCGCTCCGGTATCCACCAACGACGTATGTCTTTTACCATTTATTTCTCCATCGACATATACACTATCTTCACGACATTTCAAAGAAGCTATTAGTATGAGAGGGTCTTTGGAAAAGTTCTGGGTCGAAGCTGCCCCCCTAAGGCTGACCCGTTCTAGTTTTCCTGATGGTGAGTTTCTTGATTTGCGTCGTACCTAGGGTGCTTACAGGAGCTTCGCACGTGTCCTATTTCGCCACAATTCCAGCATCTGATGGTCTTCGTTTTCTTATATGTCATGCTTTTCATCATATTAACGAGCTGGTCAAGTTTATCTTCATCTCCTTCCTCTTTTACAGTCCTAACTTTACTGTACCCGCCAGAGGCCTGCGTAGCTGACTCGTATTCGAGAGCGGCGGATAAGACATCAACCAGCGTCTTGTGACGAGCTAATCGTAGTGTTCTCTGCATTTCATGATCACGAAGACCATCAATAAACGTTTGAACGGCCAATTTTTCCATCATGTCTTCGGGAGCTGTTGGATAAGCATATCGTACTAATCTGGCAATATCTACCTCATATTCTTGAAGAGCCTCATCTTTCTTCTGTCTACGATTTTTAAGCTGCGACTGATATACATGCTCCAAATGTTCGTGGCCATATCGCATATTTAACCTCTTCTTCAGTTGTTCGAAATCATCCGTCTCCTCTACGGCTATGGTCTGAAGCACATCTAAGGCATCTCCTCGAAGAGCGATAGTCAGGTTTACAGCCTTTTCTTTTTCAGACCATCCATTCGCTTTTGCGGCTGATTCGAACTGTTTCATGTAGTTGTTCCATGATGATTTTCCGTCGAAAGTTGGGACTTTCACATGGACAGAACCTCCACTTCCTTCAAATTTCGGCCGTATTTCCAACTTACATTTCGTCTCGTCTTCTTTTGTCTCTACTGTAATTGGATTGTTTCCTCTCTCTGCCGTCCCTGTTTCCTCCAGCTTCTTTTCCATCTCTTTCATCTTCTCTTCGAAGGCCAACATATCGGCAGCAACTTGATTTTTTAACGAAGACATTCTTTCGTCCAGGGCAGACATCTCAGAAGTTACTTTAGAAATGTTGGCAGAAACTTTACTTTCCAGAGACGAAATCTCGTTAGAAACTAATGACGCGATGTCGCCAGAAACTTTGGCTACATCATCAGAAACTTTGGCTACATCAGAAGAAACTTTCGAAATATCGTCAGAAACTTTGTTCTCCAATGATGCGATGTCACCGGAAACTTTGTTCTCTAGTTTCGAAATATCGCCAGAAACTTTGGAAATCGACGAGAGGACAGCATCTTCAAATATATAAGTCTCTGGATCTAGACCTTCTTCTAGCAAAGCGTTCTTTAGTCGTTGGACTAACTCAGCCTTTTTTCCGGTAGAAGCTAATTCTCTGTCTTCGAGATGTCTTCTTAAATTAGTCACTGTCAGCTCATAAATCGTAGCCATTTTCACAATTTATTTTATATTCAAATTTATCTTAATTATTCCACTGTTCTGACACCAATGTTGTGCATTTATTAAAAGGTTCAATATTTATAACACTTACGGATTTAATTTATTTCTTTATTTATATTAACTTATCTGACAATAATTTATTATATCCGTACGTAACAAATTCGCGAGCGCGGGTCTTGAGAATTAACTGTCCCTTCCAAATAAAGTTCCGTTATTATATACCAGTGCCGTTATCTCGAAAAATCTAAAACCTTCGATGGCGAAACGGTAAAGGCAAACTGGATTTCCCTCGCATCGGTTCTGGAAGGTCGCTCAGGTAAATCGAAGCCTCTCGTAAACTCTACAACATATTAGAATAAAAACATGTTTACAGGTTAAAACTATGACTCATATTTTTACGTAACAGTATTTTAGATGTACAAAGAGGCATTAATTTTAATAAAAAGACTTAAGATTTTAGAGAAAAGATCTTATTTTGAAATTGTATAATTTATTAAACCAACAAATCTATTTTAAATTACATTTATTGATAGCTATATAGGATGGTACCTCCGGGAATAGAGCAAACAGAGTCTTAGAATACATGAATGAAACAATATGGGAGAATAAAATTATCGGAAAGGAAATAAAAGGCAGAATTTACAAAACAGTCATCAGACCAATAATGACATAGGGGCAAGACAGAACAAAAATAATCCTAGACACAACAGGGTTAAAAAACCTTAGAAACATTGATAGTAAAATACTATGGAACAGAGCTAAAAGTACGGATATACGACAGAGCTGCAAAATGGAGAACATCAAATACTGGATAAGAAATATAGGAATAAAATGGAATAATGATACAAGTAGAATGACAACAAATAGACTAGTAAAGACGGCGAGAGATGGTTCAACAATAAGAAGGCACTTCCTAAACTTACTAAATGCACAATGACAAAGAGAAAGAGCCATGTCGACATAAAAAAAGAAGTAGAAGATATTACTTTCTAAGTGTCAACTGAAATGAAAAAAGTTAGATTTAGAATTGTATTATTTTGTTATTTCATTTATGAATTATTATAATCAACTAGGAAAACTTGTTATAATCACTAATAATAAACCCAGTTATTTTACTACCCTACTTCGGGATTAAAAAACAATAATTAGCTAATACCATTAATATCCTTAAAATATAAGCAGTGGTTATTGATTTTGTCTAGACAAAAACCATAAAAACTTCATTTGCATTGTAAACAATACCACAAGTAAAATGGATTAACGGAATATTTGAACTTATTTTAAATTACGACTTTTGATGATAGATTATACAAAATTTATAATATAGAAAAAAGTAATAGTTTCACATACAGTTTTGTATAAAAAAGCGGATTGTTTTAATTCATAAATTTGTTAGAAAGGAATATGAAAACCATAAAATAACTACAAAATATGTATAACAGTTTCGTCGCTGATCTTAATTATAAATATGCCGGTAGAACTCGTTGTGACGACCTGGTTTAGCATTTCTCCCCTTCGGCTTCTTTCAGACAGACGACATTTTGTCGTTGTCGTGCAGTGTCGTGTCGTGAAAAAAGTTTGGCTTCTTTCACACGGACGACATTTTGTCGTTGTCCTCCTAAGGTACGGAGGACCAGATCTGACCAAACAACTACTAAAACTAATTCAAAAAATAATGGAACAAAACAGAATTCCTCAAGAATGGAGATCAAGCATCCTAATACCTCTCTTTAAAAAGGGAGACAAATCGGACCCGGAAAATTACAGATGAATTAATTTATTAAACACAACACTCAAATTAACAACCAAAGTGATAAAAAATAAATTGAATGAAATGATAACACTAGCAGAAGAACAACAAGGTTTTAGGTCGGGAAGATCATGAACCGACGCTATATTTATAATGAGGCAAGTGAAAGAGAAGTCATTAGAATACAACAGACCGGCATATCTATGTTTCGTGGACCTTAAAAAGGCATTTGACCGGGTCAACTTAAAAGACGTTATCCACTTAGTCCTCTATTGTTCAACCTGATTATGGATGAAATAATAAAAAAAGTAAGAACTAAAAAAGGATACCAAATGGGAGAAAAACAACTTAAAATAATCTGCTATGCAGAAGACGCAATACTACTCTCTCACAGTGAAGATGATTTACAACGTATGCTGCACCAATTTAATATAACCGCCAGAAAATTTAACGTGTTAATTTTGCCAACAAAGACAAAATGCATGGTTATAACAGCAAATTTACTAAGATGTAAATTGGAACTAACAGTTTTTTTTAAATTTAATGTAACTTAAAGGCTCTGGGATTTTCTGATTGGTACACTAGAAAAGGTTTGATTTTACAGTCGCCACTAGCATTGACGCAAAGTAGTAGAGTTAATCTATCTTTCATAAGTTTGTGACCTGTCATCGTCTTCTCCTTTGCCGTTATGTAAGTCCTATTCGGCATCTTTTTCCAGAAAAGCCCTGTCTAGTCATAGTTGAAAACTTCCTACGGTATTTATTTTTTGGCTTCTGTCAGTTCGGAAAACGTTTTGATTTAAACCTCATCTGCTTTCACATCCGAACTTGCTGCCTTACAATGCCTGACGACGAAGTGAATGCCGGTTCTTTTTCTAAAGTTGTCAAACCAGTCCCGACTGGCTTTAAAAGAGTCTTCCTTAAAACGATTCATCATTTCTGAAAGTGTGTTGCATCTGCTTCAGCAAATCTTCGTAAATCGCTCGTGCCTTCTCACATATGATGCTTTGTGTTAAGGTTCCTCCTTGAAGCTGCTTCCCTGTCACCTACACCATTAGTAGTTTCTCCGTCTTTTCATGCAGGAAAGTCCGGAGCGTAGAAATTATTGTAACGCCCTTAGCTGGTATTATACCATTTATCACCTCCTTCCGTTTAAGTACAGTACATATCATTCATGTGGTACGCCCGTACATCCTCGCCAAGTCAGTTACTCGTCACTCTGCTCATGTTTTTTAATGATTTCACGTTTTAGTTCAATAGACATCATCTTCTTCTTCGAACCCATGGTTGTAAAAATAAATGTAATATTGTAATGGACAAAAAGCACAAAACGTGAACCCAACCTATCAACAATACTTCGAAAATGAGGAAAACAAGCAAAGCAGACAGACTGAGGTCTATAGTAAAAATTTACACAATGTAAATTACACCGACATCGGAAGTGCAATATGGTTAGTATTAGAATCCAAATTTTTGTCGGATTTAACTTCCTATGACCATTTAATTTGTCGGTTCAAGTAGTAATCACGTACAGACCCGTAAAATGATATTTATGGCGAGGCCGTAATGATATATTACCAGTAAAACTACCTTTTATTTACAAAGCAAATTAGAAGTAGTCATATAAGAGGTATGAATTTACGCCCAAGCACTATTCACCAATTTTACAGTCTTATATATCTGAAAGACACGTGGCGTGTCGGGCCCAGTCCTTTATTTGCTATACACGTGCGGCATATTACAAAATAATACCATTGCCACCTTTGCTGAAAATACTTCCATTTCAGCGATAGATGACACTATCGAAGAGGCAACAAACAAACTACAAATACTATTCAACAAAATACATTACTGTACCAAAAAATTAGGCCTAACGAAAATAAATCTGTCCAGGCTAACTTTACCAATTAAAAAATAGAAAACTTACCAGTTACAATTAATAATAACCACGTACTATACGCAAATACGGTAAAATACCTAGGTATAACATTAGGTGCACAACTACGCTGGAAAGTGGGAAAGTTCATGTTTGCATGGTGCATGTTAACATTGCGCTATTTATCAGATTAGTTTAAGAGATAACACCATAGGGTAAACTCTTTGATTTCAAGAAACTCTAGTAAGTCAGGTTAGATTAAAATATGCTATATTACCATTAAGGTATATGTGATGGACAATGAATCAGTTCTCAGTGCGTATGTCAAAATCGTAAGAGATTATATATGTTGTACTAAAACCACTCTCAAGACAGTGTAAAAACATTGAAACCTTATATGGGAGTAAGATTGCAATATAATTCAGTGGTAAGTTACTTTCTATCATATTTAGTTTTACTCGTAAATCGGAAAAGAGTAAAACTTTATACTGTTTACTGTTTGCTGACGATGTGATATAACATTACAACAAAAACTAGTAGAGCAGAGACAATGTGTTAAAAATAAAAAGACTAAAATAACGATATGATGCCTTTTCTGTATCTACTATATTTTATCCCTTTTAGGGGATTACTATGTGTAGGCCAGTAAAACTGGACGTTTACCCTTTAGAAAAAAATATGTTTGTTGTTGGAATATCGACAAAAGAAAAAAAATTTTAGAGCTTTTATAAATCAGAGAACAGAATTGTTTGTTGTAATATTAGTGTAAGGCGCTTTTATATTTACTTTTTGTGAATTGTGAATAATTTACTTTAATTCAATTTAGTAACCAATAATAAATATTACTGAAGTAGTAATAGTAAACACTTTTATAAAAATAAACGTTACAATTTAACATCCCAAGAAAAAACTATGATCGGAAATGTATTTGAAGGACTTCGAGCCAGAGAACAAAATATGAATGTAACTGATGTAGTTACATTATGTAGTATTTTGACAAAAGTTTTTGAAGCTTGTGTTTACAGAGTAATTAAAACAGACGGTGAAACTAACGATAATATTACTTTGAAGTTTGAGACAAGAGAAAGGAAACAAATGAAATGGGATGAAACAACCAAACAGGTCATTCATCGTGCAGTACATAAATTTATAATTATATATAAAATATGTAAAGAGAAACATTACATTCCTGTTTTCCGACAAATTCCGACCGCTAAACGCGATTTTCATAAAGTTTCATATACTCTTATGTGTGGCATTTCTAAACCTTTTATGGTCAAATATTTCGTTAAAAATAATACCCTCATATCTATCTCTTTATCTCTCCTGTATACAAAATGGCGAATTCTAAAGACAAAAGGACGAATAATGTACTCCCATATATAAAAGCCTGAATGCCGCTAGTTGAAACTGTTTAGCAACCTTTCCTCGGGCAGAGTTGGGATTTGCTCAAGATAGATATAACTTCTAATAATTACATTACGTGTTGGAATCTTTTAGAACTCGGAATAAATCATACACATATGTTGGGCATAAAAGTTGATATAATACGAATACTATCTAATATATATAGAGCACATACACTGGTTGATGGTTTATCAAATATTGCCTTGGAAACAAACCGTGTATCTATGTATGTATGTATATATATATATATATATATATATATATATATATATATATATATATATATATACGTAGGTATTGTAAATAAATAGATTAGATTCGGGTCACTGTAGAATTAATATACAAGTTCAAATTATACAATCAATCCAGCGGAAAAATTTGACTGTTTTTAAACCACATTTGAAACTAAAATTAGTATTCTTGTTAATTCCAAAAATATTTTAAACACAGTAGATAAATTTGACCATTTTCTTAATACATTTTTAGTTACGTTATCAAAATCTATGGCCACAAAAAAATTTCCACGTCTTTAATATTAAGACCATATTGATAGGATGAGGAATGTCCTGCGATGGTTAAAAATCCAAAAGAAGCTCTTAAATCGTTTAACATCAAGAAAGAATACTTCAGCTACTGGTTGTTATAAGAATTTGCAATATAATACGCGAATTATTAATGCATAGAGAAGTGTGTATAAGATCTGTTACTAACTCCATAATAGGTTCCCGCCACGCTTCAGTGGGTTTACCACAGGGTTTAGTTATTTCGCCTTTTTTTTTAATATATATACCAGCAAAATTCACAAAAAAAATAACAAATATAGTAATATACAATATGCTGACGAATTGGTCGTATATAACACTAATAAAACTTTTGAGAGCTGTATAATAAATCCAAAATTTAATACAAATTCTGTTCTTCCTAAATTTAGTGTTTTTTACAAAGCATAATACATCACTATTAGATAATATTGTAGTCAAATGCAATTTTCCATAACAAATATAGTAACGTATCTTGGCATAACACTGGACAAAAAACTTATTTGAAGAAAATTCATCCATAAAATGGAAACAACATGTTATAAAGGATTAAATTTTCTAAACTTATTCGAAAAACTTGGTGAGGAGTTGACACAAAAACCTGTTTAATGTTTTATAAAGCTTTTCGTAATACTTGTAATATTAGCAAAATTATTAAAAAACCACCTCAATCAGATTTCTTTCAAGCTTAACCCTTTCAGTATCTCTGAGTAAAGAAGTAGTACAAATCAGATGTCTACGTTTACATCTATACATGCTTACATTATTAAGTATCAGAAGCATATGGGAAGCTGATTACCAAAAAATAGCACATAATTAAAAAAAGTTATTTTAGTATTCGCCCTATGCTTCCAAAAAATACATATTATTTATAATTATACTAGAGGTATCAAAACTAATTCGTCTATAACTCAACTACAGTCGACTTGTAGTCCACTCACATAAAATTGTTGTCTTTAACTCATGGTGCTTGTGACAATGAATGAATTAGAGATTTAAACCCTATAATAATGTTCTCTGAGCATGCAGTTTATCTCAGTTCGATATCAAGAACTAATCAATATTAAATTGCCATTCCTAGTATATGAATAAATGTAACAACTTAAACTTCTCTAACAAGTCACTATTTGATTCCAGTTCACAAAACAAAATACAAACGCACATACATGCACACAATGGCAGCTGTGCCGTCCTTCTTATATTATCTGTCACGCCAGGTATATTGAAGTTTGTGTCATTTATGGCAGTGTTTTTTTTAATATTAATATTAAACACTGGATATTAAACACTAAACCTAATATTAAACACTGGAAACCTGATCATTTAAACATCAGGATCCTTAAAACATTATATTGGTGTCAAACAGCGACCATTCGTATTAAGGTTAACCTGCACCCTTGACAAAGACCTCAGAATAATTTCAGAACTATACTGGAATCAGACCGCATACATGAAAATTAACGGAGAAGAAACAGATCACATAAAAATACTACGTGGAGTTAGACAGGGATGTATCCTATCGCCGTTGATATTTAATATGTACTCAGAGAAAATTTTTAACGAGGCTCTTTACGGAATAGACTGCATAGAAGGCATCCTTCTAAATGGTGAAAGAGTAAACAATGTTAGATATGACGACGACACCATGGTGATAGCAGATAGTTTAGAGGGACTTCAGAGGCTAATGGACAGAATAAACGAGTACAGTCAACAGTACGGACTAAACATTAATACCCACAAAACAAAACAAATGATTATCAGCAAGGAGAATATAAATGGGGCTCATCTATACATTAATGGGACGCAGATAGAGCGAGTAAAACAGTATTGCTACCTGGGAACTATTATAAACGAACAGTGGAGCAATGTACAGGAAATAAAGTGCAGCATAGGAAAGGCAAGAACGGTCTTTAACAAAATGAGCGCCATCTTCAAAAGTCACAACATATCCCTAGGTACAAAAATGAGACATTTGAGATGTTATGTTTTCTCTGTGTTGTTGTACGGGGCGGAGGCATGGACGCTTACATACACCACTATTAAAAAACTTGAAGCATTTGAGATGTGGA
This sequence comes from Diabrotica undecimpunctata, assembly GCF_040954645.1. Taxonomy (NCBI): domain Eukaryota; kingdom Metazoa; phylum Arthropoda; class Insecta; order Coleoptera; family Chrysomelidae; genus Diabrotica; species Diabrotica undecimpunctata. The sequence goes on along the minus strand of NC_092808.1, from coordinate 89,206,859 downwards.
TTTATAGAAGAATGCTGAGAATATCATGGACAGGAAGGATAACGAACAAGGAAGTTCTAGAAAAAATGAAGAAGGAACCAGAGATTGTGTTTACGATCAAACGCATAAAATTGCAATATCTGGGATACGTTATGAGAAATCAGCACCGTTACTCCCTGCTGCAGTCTATATTGCAAGGTAAAGTCAAAGGTAATCGAGGACCCGGTAGAAGGAGAATATCATGGCTGCGGAATTTAAGAACATGATTTAAGAAAACCTCAACGAATCTGTTTCGAGCCGCAGCGAGCAAGGTCATGATTGCCAATATGATTTCCAACATCCGAAACGAATAGGATCCAGAAGAAGAAGAAGCACCCTTAATTAATTTGTTTCTGATCCTAGAGATGACTCTAGTGCGGCATACTGCTGTGGTAAAATTTTCAACTTAAACCCTAACAACTTAAACCCTTTCAACTTCAACAAACCCTAACATAAATTACAGTTTTCTATCGTTACATCCATTGGCTAAAATACCAAATTGTGTAGACAGTAATTTTATCGAACCTAATGAATGTAACGATAACTTTATTACTAGTAGACCAAGTAAGCGAAGGTATCTATTACAACATTTTTACGTATAATATGTTACTGCTCTGCTATGTCAATCCCTGCTCAACAAGTTTTCAATTTATTTTATTGAACTAGAACCTACGGAATATAATATATCGTATTCATACAGTGAATTTATTAACAATCATGTATGATAAAAGTTATGCCTTGACAAGAGCATATTGTTATTAAAAAAATAAGGTTCTATCCACATATATCATTGAAAAATGATTGATGTTATCTAAACACTGTTATCGACAAAGAAATATTTATGTACAGCGGCGGCGATATCTGTGAAAATCGCATTATCATCAAATTCATATTTGTCATTATATATAACATTTTTGTTAGTTAAACATTAAACGATCGGGTATTATTTAATATCTTAGTGAGAATTACATTTAGGTAAAATGTCAATTGCCAAAAATGTTATTTAAAACATGCGAACATGTCTTCCTTTTGGTGTGTTTATTACTGGTTTCCAGTTTGTTACCTTCTTTTCTTTGTATGTGTCCAAACCATATTAGTCTTTGTGCATTAATAAATTTTACTATGTCTTTCCCTTCGGTTATATTTCTTATTTTATGGTTTATTAGTCTTCTCTATTCTCCTTGTTCTGTATTGATTGGGCCATGTATTCTTATAATTTTTCTTTTAATCATTATGTTTTTCTTCATCTTTTTGTATAAGACACATTACTTCCCTTCCGTATGCTATCACCGTCTAATTGCTGCTCTATATATTTTTGTCTTTGTTGTTTGCTCAGGTTTTTGTATTTTAGTGAGTGATTTCCAAAATACTCTGTTCCTTGCTTTCATTATATCGCTTATTTCTGTACCCCTTTCTTTTTCGCCGTCCACTAATACCCCCGAGTATTTGAACTAATTAAACCTCTGGAATTTGTTTTCACCTATTATTATTTCTGTTGGTCAGTCTCTTATTAAGTATTTTTTTTATTCTGATTAATTTTTATTCCCCTGTCCTTTGCTTCTCTTAATTATTTCTTTAATTATTTCGCTTAGTTCTGCAATCCTTTTATTTTCGCCGTCCACAACCCCAAGTATTTACAGTGATTGACCCTCTGAAATTTGTTTTCAGCTATTAATTCTGTTGGTCAGTCTCTTGGCCCTATTAAGTATTTTGTTTCTTCAGCGTAGCCTATGATTTGTATTGAACTTTAAATAATTGTCCCTTTTTTCAGCTCTGGGTCTCTGATTAATCCTTGTAGTATGATATTAAATAAGGCCGTTGGCAGACTATCTCCTTTTTTCGATAGTATGCGTTAGTACGTGTATCCAAAAATTATTAAATTTTCTTTTTCACTTCTACATTTTTTAATAATTTCTCACATTGATTCGGTGAGAGTAAACGAAATGTTTGATTTATAGATGACAAGAAGGTGCATAACAACTTATGGCCTACAGTACTTATTTTAGATTTTTTAAAGAAGACATTATGAAAGTAAACACACTCCTAGTTTCCTAAAATTCGCATTATTCTGAGCCTAGTTTCCATAAAACTCTTCTTGAAGCAATTATCATTTTTTTCGTCAAACTTTACGCAATATTCTTCTTTACAATATTCATGATCTCCAAAGACATGATTGATTACATTCAAAAGATCAGCCTTAAGATTTTTAACAGGATTTTCTTTTTTTGCATACATGAAGATTAGTTTTCTACAGAACTTTCGAATAAAATTTATACGAGCCCTTAATTGTAATTTTTATTATTATTGATTCTTTAGCCGTTTCATGAAAATGTTTGGTAATATTTTTTAAACGATTGGCACATTCGATTTTTCTTAGTTTACGGCAATAAGGAATATTTTCAAAAATTTTTGAGTGGAAGCTGGAATCACCATCACCAATGAAGGTTGTATATTGAAGGTTGTGCATGTTTTCACTTTTTAAAAAACCTTCAATAAGTATATCAGCCTCAATTGTTGGTGATCATCCAATCCAATTTGTGTAACAAATATGTAGGTTTCATAGTTTGTTTCGTTCATTAATTGCACATATACCACACTAGTTATTGCTAATTCCTATACAGTTTTTTATTTATAAAAACCTTAAAATCTCATTTATGTCCATACGAACGGTTACTACATCAACCATCAACAACCACTGCACATTGACCAATTCCTCCTGGAGTCACGTTTTAGGTTTCTAAAGCTTTCTGGTATTCTTCCTCCTCTGCTGCTTGAACTGCATCAGTTAAACATTGCTGTCACGTTTATCCCAGTTCTCGCTGGTATTTATTAAATGTGTGAAAACCAATTGACGGAACATCCAACACTGATAAACATTCCTCTACTGAATGATGTCATTTTTCAATAGACAAAGTTTCCCACATCGCTAGAAGATTCACATTGAGTTTATCCCCGTTCGTATGAATCTTGAAAGAGACTTAAAAGAGATAAAATAGGAGCATCTTTAACTAAATACAAATAATATTAATAAGTTATATAAGTTTATGATTTGGTGGTATTATTAAGGACTTTGCTGCTGTTACTTTTAAAAAAGTATAATCCATCTCTATACAGTTTCATTAAAGCTCTAAGAGTTCGTGGCGAAATTCGGGAATTTTTAGGACAAAGCTTTTACTAACAATGTTTTGAATTTTAACTTTCAAACTAGTTGAAGGTTGGGCCGCTATTCGCTGCCACTGCTTTTGAGAAAGTCTTCAAAACTTTCTTTGTAGTGATAAAACAGCCAAGAAATAACTCGAGAGACTCGCCTTTACGAGATGATGTCGGTATGTCTTTATTTTCTCATAGAACATGGAAATATGCCATTAACTTTCCAAGACAAGAAAGACATGACGAGTACTTACTAATTAAACTTTGAAAACTGAAAAATTAATTAAAACAGACAATTTTTTAAAGTTGTTTTTAAGAACTTACACTCGTTCCATTTTAAATAAGTACACGAAATATTCATGCCAAGTAATTAAACTTTGTGTATTTGTTAGTCATCTTAATAATTTATGTTATACGCCGTTTTCAGCAAAAATAATTATACATTGTTTTGGGTGAATTTTTGTATTATATTATATATACATAATTATGTGTGGAAGTAATTTTATTTGGATGTTACTGTGATTAAAATTAATTGTAGACCATATTTTTACAATTTTTTACGTTTTTAGTACAAATTTAAGATAAAGGTTTATGTAGTTTTATCAGGTAAAGTATTTCAAAGAGTACTTGGGAGTATCAGTGTCAGTTTATTACGTACATCGCCATATAGCTCTTGATGATTACACGCAATTACAAGTAAAACGTCAGGAATAAACCGTTTCAGACCCACGGCCTACCATCCCCAAAAACGTATCGTTATAAAACTTAACTATTCGGAAAATTTAAGTGATATTGTTGCAAGTCTTTACAAACATCGTGTATTTTCAAATCGTTCGACTCGTTAATTTAAAATGAAAAACCGATAGTGTACCTTTTTCATTTCAAAAAGTTCAACTGGAAAGTTACGTCAAAGAATACAAAAACTACCCCATAAATTTGAAAAATTTCTTAAAATAGTGTATCCTTCTAAGATTCAATAACTGCTTGCCAACGTCTTGGCATACTTTCCACTAAATTCCAAAGCACATATTGACTAATGTATACCCAAATTACAAGTAGTAAATAATTTTTAAAGAGCTAAGGTGCGGTTCTTATGCATATAATGCTAAAGGTAATCTCAAGCATGCCCAACGTAGTTGAGATCGGTAAATTAATGATTAGAGATCAATAGCTGTGTAAAAATTTAAAACAAAAATTGACGACTTCTCTATAAACACTACAAACATTTATGTCTATTTAAAACCAAGAGCTATGTACATCTGTTAAAACTGAATTCACTAACATCGTAACACAACCTTCTCGAAATGGATAAATTTCCTGGATATGTAACTAGTTTCTACACACTAAGAGATTGTTTAAAAACATAACCGTCGACTATTGAAATACCTTCTTAAATAAGACAAGTTACAGAAGGTCATATATTTTCATTCTTCCTGCCAATTTAGATGTTGCAGAGACAAGCCCACATCTCCCGTTTGTATTCTTGTAGTGGGTGGAATTCTTCTCAAAAGACATTCGGAACAAAATTTTGCTCAAAAAGAATTCACGTAAACTTACTATTGAAAGCGCAGTTCTTGTGGTATTAGAAGACCCCTTATCTATGCTTGTATAGATATCAAATAGCGCTTGTACAGCATAACGATCTCAGATGGATGTAGTAAATCCCAGTTATAATCCTTTTTATACCCCGTAGATACACTTTTCTAGCCACAGCCTGAATCAAACCAATGGCGCTATATTTACAGTAAATATTTTCATTCTTAACATAGCTCGACAATAAGTAAGTATTGGTTGACCTCATATTTTTTTTACATGTGGTTGTCTTTTTAAATACTAATCACATGCTATGATTTTTTCTGATGGATATTCTCAAGTTAATGTTGATTTCATGTATTCGAATGAACTATCTTACAATACAGTCGTCTCAGGAATGCAACTCAGCAACATTGGCAATATCGTTTTAAAGTCGTCTACTCTAAAATGTGTAATATATGCATGAATTGTCGATATAAATGAGTCAGATAAAATTAAATTATTAGAAGAATTTTTCACCAAGTAACAACAAACAAAATCTGTTTAATTTATTAATATTTTAATTTTGAGAATGATTTACGAAGTGGAAATTGAACCGTCAATAAACTTATTTTAAACTTCAATTGTGGCTCATTCCCATTAAAATAGTAATTATTTTTTACAGTTTAGAAATAGACTTACCACTTGACAACGAATATGTATCTTTGTAATCATTTTTAAACAAATATATTGATAAATTTCTTTTAATAATCGCATTTACTGGGGTTTCCATTTTCAGTTATCTAAAACTACATAATATTCTTAATACAAATTTATTTGACTACTAGCAATATCCCTTTTTTACTTTATTTGTGGATATTTTTGTATTAGTTTATTTATGGATGAGTACGGAACATATTAATTTCTCTAGATTAACAGAAAGTTGAAAGTTTAATGCTAATTATTATTGACTTAATGCTTGTTCCATAAATAAACAGAATATGTAGACTATACCTTTTTATTTTTAAATAATCTTTTACGTCCTGGTATGGTTCTCGAGGTCGTCAACCTATAAACATAGGCAGCGGAATAAGACGGTGACTCAATGAGCCTTATGCTCTTCAATTTAATCATGGATGAAATCATGAAAAGTGTCAACAAAGGAAGAGGACACATAATGGGAAAGAAGGAAGTGAAAATACTCTGTTACGCAGACAACGCAATATTAATAGCCCAAGATGAAGATAGTCTGAAAGACTAGGCCACAGATTTAACATAAAAGCAAAACAATTTAATATGACAATCTCAAATCAAAAAACTGAAACCATTAATCAGCAAAAAACCAATTAAATGTGAAAAACATTGATGTCATACGTATTTTACAAGTAATGGAAAAATAAAATACCTTGGAATTACACTGTCCAGTTAGGGAAACGTGGACAAAAAGTGATAGGTTAAGTACAAAAAGCAAATAGACCGGCAAGATGCCTTAATAACACTAGTGTAAGACATGCATTAAATACAAAACCCAACACAGCCACAACATAAAGGCTACTGGAAACGGTAAATATGAGAGTACTGAGAAGAATTACACGAAATACGATAAGAGATCGAAAGAGGAGTGAAGATATTAGAAGCAAATATAACGCACAATGTATAAACGAATGGACACTAAATAGAAAAAAGAATGGAATAACACATAAGCAGATTGGGGAAGACTCGTGTTGTCAAAATAGCAAGAGATAAATCATCATTCGGCAGAAGTATCGGATGACCGCGCGAAAGATGAAGTTATCTTCCATAAAGGCATCAATCTGTCAATGAACAAGCAGAATTGCTTATAATGAGAAATAAGACTATCCAGTTACCATGATATAGAAGCAAAGGTAAAAAAATAAATACAGAAAGCCAATAGAGCAGTAGGATGTCTAAACAATGCAATACGGAGGAGCAATCGCATTAGGATGGAAACTAAGGCAAGGATTTAAAAGCATCTGATACATCCAAAACACAAAGGATGCTAAAGACAACAGAAATGTGAACAATAAGACGAATCGTGGGAAACACACTGAGGAACCAAAGAAAAAGTGATGAAATACGAGCAGCATGCAAAGTGAAAATTATAGGCGAGTGGACACTGAACAGAAAGAAAGAGTGGAAGAATTATGTTAACAAAATGACAGACGATAGAGTAGTCAAGATAGCAAGAGACAAATCGTCGTTGGGTAAAAATGTGTGCCGACCACGGGAAATATGGAGAGACAATATAAGATAATTACTATTTAAATGGGAATAAGCCACAATTAAAGGTTAAAGTACGTTTATTGACGTTTCAATTTCCACTTCGGAAATCGTTCTCAAAATATAAACATTTGTAATTTAAACAAATTTTGTTTTTTGTTACTTAGTGAAAAATTCTTCTAATAATTTAATTTTATCTGACTCATCTATATTGACAATTCAGACATACATTATACATTTTAAAGTAGACGACTTTAAAATAAAATTGCTAATATTGTTGAGTTGCGTTCCTGGGACGACTTTACTTATAAGATAGTTCATTCGATTACATGAAATCAACTATAACTTGAGAATATCCGTCGCAAAAGATCATAGCATGTAGTTCGTCTTTAAAAAGACAAACACATGCCATGATGACAGTAAAATTCTCCTGTTAGTGATTCCATAGTAAATTATGAGGGAAAAACCAGGAACAAAACCTCATAATACTATCCCGACATGGTAAGTATTTGGTCGTGCATTTAATTTACCTTCAATAAACACCAAATTCTGATTTTATATGTTTGTTATTTAAAAAAACATAAATGATGTATCCTTTATATGTTACTGACTTACCAATACTGGTATTTTCCTCTTAATAACTTCCTCTTTCAATATGGGTAACCAGATTCTACTACATTCTGCAGAGGAATTCGCGACACAATTGGTCTCATTTAGCATAATTAGAGCCGCTTCTTTGATTTTTCTCTTTTTACCATCTGTTTCTTTTAGGACTATATTTGAATCATTCCATTGAACCCTATGTTCATTATCCCATGCGTGTTTACATATTTGAGATCTATCAAATTCTCTATTTTTAATATAGGATTGATGTTCACTTATTCTAACATTTAATGGCCTTGATGTTTCACCTAAATAAAACTGATCGCATTCACAAGGTATTTTATAAATGCAATTCTTTGTCCTTTCTTGTTCATTGTTAGGTTTGGTTTTGGACAAAATAGATCTCAACGTGTTTGTTGTTTTGAATGTTGTTGAAATGTTGAATTTATTTCCTATCCTTTTAAGCTTTTCCGATAATCCTTTTATGTATGGTATTGTTATTTTCCTCGTATTATTACTTGTATATGCTGTAGGATCTTGTTCTAAGTTGTTTTGTTCTATTCGATCGATTTTTGAAAATTAGTTTCCTAATTTATAAACGATAAAGGATAATTTGTAACAAGCTTTACTCCCTTCTCTGATAGAATAATGGCACTACAACTTCAGTCAAATAAACAAATTATAAATATTATACAAGTATATGCTCCTACGGCTGATAAAGATGATGATGAAATTGAAAGTTTCTACTACGATCTGGAACAAATTCTAAAATCAATGAAGAAACATCACACTACAGTAGTAATGGGCGATTTTAATGCCAAAATTGGACATGGATGTGTGGACGGTTATGTGGGTGACTATGGATTAGGAGAACGAAACGAACGAGGAGACCGTATGATACAATTTTGTCAAGCGGAGGAGTTAGTAGTTGCTAACACTCTTTTCAAGTTACCTAACAGACGACTGTACACATGGAAATCTCCGAGTGACACCAAAGGTAGAGTAGTCAGAAATCAAATTGACTTTGTCCTTGTTAGACAAAGATTCCGCAACTCTATACTCTCAGCTAAAACCTACCCAGGAGCAGATATAGGCTCGGATCACAATCCTGTAGTAGTCACATTAAGAATAAAACTAAAGATAATTCAAAAACACATACAGAAACAAATTGACGTGAGAAGACTGAGTGAACAACATATAAAAGAGAAAACAATAGTGAACATCAAAGAAAATTTACAAAATATAGAGAAACTGAATAGAAATACTGATAACATTGACCAAAAATGGGAGAATATTAAACATGCCGTAATGCTGGCAGGGAGAGAAAACTTAACACCGAAAGAAAGGAAACATAAAGAATGGATGAATGAGGAAATACTACAGTTGATGTGTGAAAGAAGGGTACACAAAACAAATAACCCGATAAGATACAAAGAAACAGATAAACTGATAAAAAAGAAAATAAGAGAAGCTAGAGAAAGATGGCTAAGTGAGCAATGCCAGGAGTTGGAACAACTGGAGCGAAAATATGACTTTTTTAATGTACACAAAAAGATTAAAGAAATGACAGGAAGGAGAAGAACAACACAGATAGGACAGATCAAAGATACAGATGGTATACTCATAACAGATTTACAACAAAAAATGAATCGATGGACAGAATACATATCACAACTTTTTGATGACAAAGATAGACAAGAAATCTCAAACGAATATACAGATGATACAGGGCCTGATATAATCAGAGAAGAAATAGATTAGGCAATCAAACAAGCGAAAAGTGGTAAGGCCCCCGGTCCTGATGAAATTCCCGTAGAACTGCTCAAACTTATGGACGATGAATCTATTAAAATACTCCTAGATCTATTTAACACAATATATAGAACTGGAATAATACCTAGGGAATGGCTCCGTTCGACCTTTATATTACTGCCAAAAAAGGCAAATACAAGGGAATGCAGCGAATATCGTACGATAGCTTTGATGAGTCATGCTCTAAAACTGTTCCTGAAAATAATCCATAATAGGATCTATAGGAAATTAGACGCAGACATTAGTAACACTCAGATGGGATTTAGAAAAGGGCTGGGTACAAGGGAGGCTCTGTTTGCAATGAACGTTCTCTCACAGAGATGCTTAGACATGAACCAAGAAATTTACACCTGCTTTATTGATTTCGAAAAGGCCTTTGACAAAGTACAACATGAACCACTAAGACAAATTCTAATAAAGAAAAATATAGACAGCCGAGATATTCGAATTATATGCAACCTATATTAGAATCAAACAGCAAATGTGAAGGTTGAGGGTAGGCTAACAGAAGAAATTCAAATCCGTCGAGGAGTCCGGCAGGGATGCATCTTGTCGCCACTTTTATTTAATCTGTATAGTGAAGCTATTTGTGAACAAGCACTCGAGGAAGAAGATCTTGGTCTGATAATAAATGGTGAGACGATCAACAATATAAGGTATGCTGACGATACGGTTCTCCTAACGGGAACGCTAGTAGAACTACAACATCTCGTTCAAAGTCTCAATATATACTGTAACAGTTACGGCTTGAAAATTAATTTGAAAAACACTAAATTTATGGTAATCACGAAATCAAAGAACATCAGAGCTAATCTTGTAATAGACAATACAACGATTGAGCGTGTGTCCTGTTATAAATATCTAGGTGCTTGGATCACAGACGATACTGATCAAACAAAAGAGATTAGATGTAGAATAGAAATCGCTAGATCAGTCTTTAATAGAATGCGCAAACTCTTTTGCAATCGTGATATCAATATAAAGTTACGAATACGAATGCTGCGGTGTTATGTCTTTTCTACCCTGTTGTATGGAGTAGAGGCTTGGACACTAAAACAGTTGACCACAAAAAACATCGAAGCTTTCGAGATGTGGTGCTATAGGCGCATTCTCAGAATATCATGGATGGACCGCGTCACTAACACGCAAGTACTCCAAACTTTAGACAAAATATGCGAAATTCTAAATGAGATAAAAACTAGAAAGATGGAATACTTGGGGCACATTGTGAGAGGTGAAAAGTACGAACTTTTAAGAAATATCATGCAGGGCAAAATTAAGGGCAAAAGAAGTGCGGGAAGAAGAAAAATATCGTGGCTTCGTAATCTACGTGAATGGTTCGGGTGTAGTTCGATTGAACTTTTTAGGCGCGCTGCTAACAAAGTCGCAGTGGCCATGATGATTTCCAATCTCCGATAGGAGTGGCACGAGAAGAAGAAAGGATAATCATTTTTTAATAAAACAGATGTTAACAAATATTTTTCCTCAAAGAACGAATTTTCGTTAGAACAAGTAATTTCGGCTCTATCGTATAAGGATTAAATGATTCCCTTTTTAATATTAATACTGTAATTGGATTTGAAATTTAAATATCTGTTGGTGTGTGTTACTTACCATGTCGGGATAGTATTATGAGGTTTTTTTCCTGGTTTTTCCCTCATAATTTACTATGGAATCACTAACAGGAGAATTTTACTGTCATCATGGCATGTGTTTGTCTTTTTTAAGACGAATTACATGCTATGATCTTTTCTGACGGATATTCTCAAGTTAAAGTTGATTTCATGTAATCGAATGAACTATCTTATAAGTAAAGTCGTCCCAGGAACGCAACTCAACAATATTGGCAATGTTATTTTAAAGTCGTCTACTTTAAAATGTACAATGTATGTCTGAATTGTCAATATAGATGAGTCAGATAAAAATAAATTATTACAAGAATTTTTCACTAAGTAACAAAAAAACAAAATTTGTTTAATTTAATAATGTTTGTATTTTGAGAAAGATTTCCGAAGTGGAAATTGAAACGTCAATAAACGTACTTTAACCTTTAATTGTGGCTTATTTTCATTTAAATAGTAATTACTTTAAAATGCCACAAGAAAATAGCTTCAGAACAATACAATATAAGATGAAGGAAGAATCTAAGGAAACAGAACAAGGCAAAATTGGATAATAATAGGATAAAAGAAGAAGAAAATGAAGATTTTTAAAAATACTCATAAAAAAATAACTAAAAGAATTTCTAAGATAAAAGTACAAAATAGCAAATTTGCGACCATGTGAATTCAACATAAAAACACGACGCATGAGATGGATTGACAATCTTAAGAAATGTGCTGAAACAAGTTTAATGACAGGAAACAACATGAATGTAAACCATGAAGAAGGTAGGAGAAGTACTATATCCCAAAATGTGTATCCTATAAATATAATTAAAGCATAATACAACAATTAGGAAGGTAATTTGTATATAAAAATACAATGACGACGGAGATTTTATGGTTATCCTATAAACACAACAAATTAATGTGTAATTATGTAAAAACTGCAAAATTTAGTTTAGGATCTTTTGCTTTAAACCCAATTATTAATCGCATGTTTCCAGCGCTTCGCTTGGTCTAACTGAACATGAGGTGGTCCAATTGCAAATTAAGTGAAAAACATCGACCTTAAACACCCTAAATAACCCCAAATTAAGCTATTAAAAAACAAAACGTTGACTACCGTTATTATTTATTAGCGATTAGGAACAAAGAGGCAACTAATTTCGCAACGAGATCAGCGGTTTGTATCAATATAAATTAATTTTATTTGACTTGTAATTACTATACCTAAGGGATAATTTAAAATTTAGGATTTCGATATTATAGTGTGTAGTTTTTAATTCAGGAAACACGCATTTCCCAATATTCAAGTCACGCAAAATAGAAACAAAAAGAATTACTTTTCAGGCTTGCCTTTATTAGCTTTTAGCATGAAATGTTTTAATATGAATTTATAATTTACTTTGTTTTTTTCACTAGAGGTTTTTCTTTAATAGAGTTCTACAAACGAATTTATTTTTTATTGGAAGACGAAATAACTTTAGAAAAATCAATGAATACATAATAAATAACAAATTACTAAAATATTTCGGTTTAAATTCCAAAACGAAAAACAATATATAGTGTAAGTTACTTAATATTAAAACATTTCGTTATAATATTGAAATAACATACGAAGAATAGAACAAAGATCAAAACTCATCCCAACAACAGTATATAACAATACAACAAATCAAGTAGCAATCATTGACCGGTCCTGACTGAGCACAAGTTAACCTGTGTTTTAGTTATGATGGTAGTTTATACAAAAAGTGCAAGTAAAAAGTCTGATTTATTTTGTGAAAGTTGTGCACATCAATAAAAAAAAGCAGTAAGTGACCAACGAGATATTATTTTTCACTTAATTATTCCAAATAACAAACATTTTATTGTATATACCAATAATATTATATTAACCAAGAAATTTTCAATCGAGGTTTAAATTGATAAGAACTGGTTGGGTTCCCCTTAGGGGACAGGACCGCGCTTACTCTTGCGGATAACACCTGTTATTTTTAAATAATTTTACCGAAGCAAGCATGGATATAAGTAATGCAGAACAACTTGATTTCAAACCATCTCAATATAAAAGAAATGTACCAAAAAGCTACTCAGCAGTGACCAATCAATTTAAATTTCCTTCAAAAGAACAAGCACTAGTGTTTAGTGCAATTGAAAATACTCCGCTTCAAGACTACCTAATTCCTCTTGGTAATATAATTCTACCAAAAAATATCATTTTCGCCTCCTGCCTTTCCAATAACCGAATCTGCATGTACCTTGCCAACAAAAGTATCCTAGATGAGTTTCTAGATAACCATGGTCAAATCACTATCCGAGGAGAAGTTTTAAGAGCTAGACGGCTTATAATACCTGCTGAAAGAATTGTTATGTCAAACGTATGCCCGACCATTCCACATAATATTCTTGAAAAAGAATTACTTAAAATCGGTCTAAACCTTGTTTCTCCCATAAAATTTCTAAACATCGGTGCAAATCTTCCCGATTATAGCCATATCCTAAGCTTTAGACGGCAAGTATATGTTACCCGTTATAATTTAACCATTCCAAGCGCCATAACAATAAAATTAGAAAACACAAACTACACAGTATTCTTTTCACAAGATGGGAACGTCTGCTTTAAATGTAAAAAACCAGGATACGTGGCAGAAGCCTGCACCGAACCTTCAAATATATCTGAAATACAACAAACTCTAATAAGTTCTACAACTTCTAATATTACAACTATAGCCGATTTGACTACACAAACTGTAACAGAAACACTTCCTACACAATCCTGTTCCTTTGCCAGTGAAACAAGCCAACCTCCAATGTCGCCGTCTAACCAAACTCTACCTCCATTATCACACCAAAGCACCCTTTTACAACATACCGAGTCAGAATTACCCAATGTAAATACAGAAAAAACAGGAAATAAAGAAACGCACTCAAAACGCTCTATAAATGAAGTCAAGACTCCAGAAACTGACACTGCACCTCAAGAAAGTCCATTTGTAACACCAAAATCCACAGGAACTGTTTGCTTTGTACCGTGCCCTAAAACATGCAAACCTCTCAAGAATTTCAAAACCTCTGTTTCTTACCGACTCGCTCAGCTCTCTTCTTGCAATACAGCATCTGTATCCTAAACAGCCATTGAAGCAACTAACAAAAACTGAACTACAAATCGCCCAAGAGAACCACATAACTCCTAAATTTATATGGATCCCATCGCATATAGGAATTATCGGCAATAAAGAGCAGACAGTAGTGCTCGTGATGCAGCAACAAGTGCGGAAACTGAATTAGTGCGTGAGAGTGTATGTAAAGATCTCAAAACGTTTTTTAAACAAAAAGTGATTGGTCAGTGGCAGCGCGAATGATTTCTATCGCAATCTAAATTAAGATCGCTAAAACCAAATACACGACAGTGGAGAACTGGTGCTAGTACACGGTTTATTCAAACGGTTCTAGCGCCTACGTATAGGACACACTAAAATAACACACTCGTATTTACTTTCGGCCAGTGAACGCCCTGTGTGCGACATATGTGCTACGCCTCTTACCGTCGTCCATTTGTTAATTGAGTGTCCAAAAGACCATAGAGAACGTTTAATAAACAATATACCAAATACTCTACCAGATTTATTAGGAGAAAACTGTCGCGTAAAAAACTTATTAAATTACCTAAGGTCAATTAAAATTTTGTATCAGATGTAAAGTTTTGTTTACTGAGTAATGCCGCTAATAACCTTTTGGTGGATGCGGCAATGTTTCTTCTTAATAAAAAAAGAAGTAACAATCATTTATATTGTAATAAAAATTGTAAATGTGGGCTTTGTATTACGTGCCCATGTAACAAAAATATAAGAAACTAGCTGACCCGGTAAACTTCGTACCGCCTTAGAATCAAATAATAAGTCTAAAAAATTGATTATTAGAATGAATTAAAGATTTCTAATATGTTCTTTTTTGCGTTAGATAAAAAATAAATATTCATTAAAACTCATTCAATTAGAACAATTCATTTTTAGCTGAAAAAATTATTATTAAGTCGCTAAAGAAAAACTCACTATTCATTAGCAGCATATATAAGTTAAAGGAATACGACCTAACTAAGCCTTTTTGGATTCATAAACTCTCCTCCTATTTGTGATGGTTTAAAAAACGTGACCTTAAAACCACAAATAAAGGTAGGGACCGACTACTTTGATCACTTTGTTTCCTGTGATATGAATATACCCCTTTATTCGGAGTTAGTATCATTTAATAGTATAGTCATAAATCAAATTTTAGAAGAACATCCAAACTACGTCACTATATACACTGATGGATCAAAAAACACCGATGGTACAGGTTCATCATCATCATCAATGGCGCTACAATTCTTCGTGAGTCTTTGCCGCGTTTACTATTGCCTTCCATGTTTGTCGTCCTGTGCCAGTAATTCCCATTGTCGCACTCCCATTTTCTCTTTCGTTATACCTAAGCGTATACAGAAAAAATATAAGTTAAACAAAAACCCATCTATTTTCACAGCTGAGGTAATAGCAATTCTAAAAGCACTAGAATATGTTCATCAGGAAGAGGATAGAGGAGAATGCTATAATCTTTTCCGATTCACTTTCCGTTCTTAAAATTTTAAAATCAAACTCAAACACAACCAATGACATTATTGTTAGCATCCAAGCAATACTTAAACATATACAAGATCAAAATAAATATATAAAATTTTTCTTGATAATAAAAAACACAACAAAAAAGTATTATCTAATTTGGTGCAGTTGTTCTGAAGTGATGCCCATACAAACATTTCGGTGATTCAATTTTATTAATATAGATGTAATTATCATTAGAAGTATGCTCACAACACACAATGTGTAAGAATTAATGCAGCTTGGCTAGCAGGCTATGCCGGAGAATGATGAAATGACACATTGTCAAGAATAAATAAACGACAAAAGAGTACTGAAATAATAAACTTACTAGAAATATATTGTGGCCGCCAGGAAAGTGTCAACGTTACTTCCCAAGGTACGTTATATTGCTGTAAAGGAAAGGTAGTAAGAAACCATATTTTGTACAACCCAATTTAATCCCTGCTTAGTTATAGTTAGTTACAATTCAATTTGAACCTATGTTACTCTTCACCTAATATTTACAGTTTAAACCTAACTTTTGAACATAATGGAATCCCTTACTATGAAAAACAGAATAACCCTATTATCTAATATGCATACCCTAACTCTAAATTTTAATGTTAAGGAAAAGTAAAACTAATGTGGAAAATATAATCTACTCTACTATACTATAATCTAATCACCTAGTTACGAGAGATTATGGGGGTATTATTCGCTCCTTGCGTGATGGACGCGACACCTACCGTCTTCATCTGACAGTTTTGGACCTCCCAATTTGAGGTTAAACATATGTTAAATACATACGAAACTATTAATAATTAGTTTTTTTATATTTTTTCAGTTTCAGTTTATTTGTACTAGTAGGTGATCAGTGAAAATTGGTTTTAAGGGATTTATGGATCTTAAATAAAATAATAAGATAAAATCTTTTGTAGTAGTAACTGTATATTCTACACAAGACGAAATATGCGACGCCCTACTGTAAAGATCATATGTCTTTTTATGTGAAGTATTAAGATAGGCTTCCTGTATAAGTGCTGCATGTGTCTGTTATAATTAATAGGAAAGGTGTTAAATATTGCGTTAGAAATTTTACATACTGATATTAGCAGACTTTGGAAAGTATGTTGTAAAACTAAAAGTATGAGACAGAGAAATTTAGGCAGAGAAACAGTAACAACCTTAATCCAACAACGGTTTATTGCTGTTCAATGCAGAACAAATATATATCAAATTACTAACAAGTTGGTTTTTTGAATTTTGGTTGATCAAACTATTAGAAAGAGTCCACATTAACCTAATCCTTATGCTCGATGTGCACTACGAGTTCCTTCCATATTAGCGGAAAATCAGAACCATAGAGATATATAGAGACAGAAGGATTTTAAATTAGGCTAATTAACGAATTTAATAGTTCGCACGGAGTTTCGATTTAGTCTTTACGCAGGCTCAATTAAACGAAGAGTTTTACAGATTATGAAGCCGATAGTTATCGTGTGGGTACTATATATGACTGGTATAAGATGGTGTTGGAGATGATCCTCGTGTATATCAAATAGTTAACAATTACAATATAACTGAAGAGAATATTGACTTTCTTCCTTTGTCGGTTTACGAATGTAAACACGGTTTACGAATTACAACTTTTATATCATCATCATCATCATCATCCAGCCTCAAGAGTCCACTGCCGAACATAGACCTCTTCCTCATGTTTCCAACCCCGTCTATCTTGCGCCGCTCTCATCCAGTTTTTATCGAGTCTTCTTAAATCGTCGGTCGACCACCTACAAGATGGACTGACAACTTTTATATAATTTAATATAAATAATTATGCTAATATTCGATATTAATAGAAGGTGCAGGGCTGTAGTGGATAGTAGAGGAAGCATCCACGTTTTAGTTATATTTTAGATGATTCTTTATTCAAACTTGTAGAATTGTAGAAATGAATATTTTTAAAATTGTAAAACTTTTATTAGAATTTTTTTGCAAATAATAGCAAATATATTAGCAAATATTTTAAAAATAACCAAACTTAAGAATATTCTATAGAGTAATCACTTTGTTATTTAAAATTTTAAAGTTGATACCAATTATAGTGTTTTACATATATACATATTATTCCATTTTACTCTGTTTATTTAGTAATACACATATTTAATAATCAATGCAAAATAACCCGATCTGCAACTAAAAATGATAAGGATTTTTAACAGAAACCTTACTACAACTGCAGACGAGACAAAACACGACAGAAAACGGGAAATTCGAGATATGAAGGCTTGGAAAGGTCGAATTACGACAAATAAATCGATTGTACGTGCATTCAATACCCACCCACAAGGTCATAACCGGAGAAAAATTATAATAAAAAGCAAGATAGGTGCACAAATTCACATGATATACCTCTAACATAAATTATACACTAAATGAGCAATAGTGGAAATGTTTTATTTAAATATATTATTTCTTCTGTGCGTATAAATATATACAGGAGTTTTCAATGTCAAACACAGCAAAATACAGTATTGCCCAAAAACAAACAGTACTGAAACTGAAACATGAATGTCTCTTTGTGCGCGCTGTCATATTCAAATTAATTAGTATAGACCTGTCAAGAAATCCCTAAACAATTAATTATTAAGGCCTAGTTGTTAAAAATGGTGTTAAGAACAGAGGAGAAAGTGTTTCTTGTGGAGCATTATTTTCGCCCATACGGAATCGGCCGACGTAATAGTGCAAGTCTGAAATACGTGTGTGATCAATTCACACAACGGTTTAATAAACGTTCTCCAAGTAATGTTGTGATTTTTAAGGTTGTTGAAAATTTAAGTAAATTTTTGCATTGCAGTATGAAAATCCTGAATTTTTGAAAAATGTATGGATTTCAGACGAAACACATTTTCATTATACATAGCGCGTAAGTGAGTGTCTGGTGTGCAGTTTCGGGACACGGAATCATTAGTCCATAGTTTATCGAAGAAAATGGTAGGCAAGTCACACTTAATCGACAGAGGTACATACAAATTTTAACACGCTTTATTCCTGATCTACGTCAATTTTGTCAATTTCTTCAGGGACATTTTCCAAACAAATTCAGTTCACGATTTACTGACTTCCCCTATCCTGCACATTCTTCAAACTTAAACATCTCCAGACGCATATATTTGGGACATGGCTAAATCTGCCGTTTTTAAACGGGCACCAC